>NC_080672.1:60641405-60941405 GCF_030247195.1 Topomyia yanbarensis
CATAAATTAAGTTCTCTCGGCGGTCCCTCGGACAGCCTAATTGGCAAATCGGACACACATTTTGTTCACACGCACGCTTCCCATGAATAGTAATAATTTACTTTTTGCTTTAGATTACTCAATTGAATTATGAAAAGCCGCAATAATGAAGAGACCACCCTGGACCGACGGTGTCACCGTGCCGGAATGAGACAGAGGGTACCTATCATATTGGTTAATAATTATGGTCCGCTTGCGATGCTAAATGGATGCTGGAAGTACACACTGGTTCGGTTTGTGGCACGATTGGAGGAGGATTTATACGCGTATTTAGAGCGTGTGTATTTTGCCATAGTGTATCCCCTGGGACTTGATCAGAGGGTAAATTTGGTGAAATATTTTCACACTCTCACCACAATTGGCAGCATTGGATGGGGTCGTCGTGTGCGGTTCTCATACCAACTGTGCCGATGGAACCGAATTCAATATTTCATCGGAATCACTAACGGGGGATAAGGGTAGCGAATCTGATACAACAGCACAATTGGATTTTTGCGTTGCGTTGCGTTGCGTTGTGACGATGATTTTGGCGGATTGCACACTGACTTCATCATGTTTGACTGCTGATTATCTAATAAGAGTTGCTTAGGAAGTGGTAAGTAGGAATTCATACCAATCCGACCCATATTAAAACCTCAACAGCATGATAGCCATCATTGCCGGCCGCCCCCATCTCCATCGTTCACGGGGAAGGATAAAGGATAAGGTAGACGGGAAGTGTTGATGCTCCACCTACTTAACGGAAGGACGACGATTCATCAGACTCTTCCATAGGTGTCGCGGAGTTGGTGGTTTGGAAGGGTATCAGGTCTAGGATTCGCTCCAAGCAAACGATGCGACCTGTAAAGCATGTTTTATTAGGTAGTTGTTTAGTTAGTCTTCGAGTGCACGATCACTCGAAAAAGAGATGATCTTGTTTAGTTTTTGGTTATTTTTAAACTCTGGGCAGCCGGCTACCGAGAGTGTACTATGTTCCCTAAACAAAAGCAATTTGAACTCCACACGGCCGACCGTGGGAGTATTGCCTAGAAAAGCTAATCTTATCCGCGTAATGGGCCGGATCACTATTTATTGCAACAGTATTTGGACAGAATTCGCTACTTCTTCTCTACGACATATTTATTAGCTTGAAAACTACCGAGTGATAACACATTATACAGGCAAAAATAGCGAGAGATGTTATAAATCAAGGAAAGTATTTCTTATTTTCCATATCGGATTGTTTGTGGAATACAAGTATACGAGCGATAATACCGAACACTGAAGGGAAATATAAAGGATTGTTAACCTGATGCACGGGCTTGTTAGCAATAACGGAGCTTTAAATTAGGTTCATAAAAACAGACGCGGCGAATTTTCAATACGTATTGACCCGTGTTCATAGATACCTGATACAACAGCACAATTGGATTAACAAAAAGTCCATTAGGAATAATTTTATTGGGTCGTTTTCCGGGGTGACCACACGAAATTAGGAATACACGGGGATTGAAATTGTTCAATTATTATGGGAACAACAAATAAATACTAACTTTGCCAAATTTGCATTGTTCGAACCTTTGATTAGCTTTGAGTGCGACTTGAAAGCAATCGACAAATCTAAATGCAAGATGTAGTATGCATGGGAATTTGTCTCTCTGGGATTACCCCGCGAAAATTGCAATGAATCGCGTGGGACGCGTTTGTGCAACATTCTAAGGTAATAAGGTAATGGAAGTAAGTGTAACGTTCTAGGGTTAATAAACTTCACCTTCCAATCCGTTGCTAACTATCTTGACTTTTACCAATTTTTTCAGATGACACTTGGCAGGAGAATGCTCTGTAAATAAACTTGTGATTATACGTAAGTCTTTTCGTTTTAGATCCATTAGTTGTTTGGCTCTCGTTGTATCTGGATGTAGGAATTTCTTATGGCATTCTGGTTTTTGACAGTGCACTACACCGATGTAGCCGGTTCTACACTCATTCAAACTTTGGTGTAACGAGCCCAAGAACAAAAACCGATTTAATCCACCTATCAGTGAGATGAGACATTTCTTACACGTATCACTGTTGTATTATTCATTAGTTTGCCACGCTAAGTTTACAAGCAACTAGATGTGAGATAAGCACAATTTCGAGTCCTGCACGAATAACACTTCGAATAAACTGAATAAATGAAAAATCAAATCAAATAAAATATAAAATAGATACGAAGCAAATGAATAAAAAAATATATTCATAAAATGGATGGAATGATTAACATAAATCAAATCAATAAAATAAATAAATGAAATTAGCTCAAATGAAAATTACACAGTATTAAAAAAGTTATGAAATTAAGAGACTAAATTAAATTGTTTCTAGATACCAAACTGTCATACAATAACAAAGAGAACTGACTAAACCGAATTGATAAAATGAAGAAACGGAATAAAATATGTGAACTGCGAAAAACTAACCATTTAATAAAATGATTAAAATAAATAATATGAATAAAACCATAAAATTGGAATAATAAGATAATAAGATACCTAATATTTTTCTAGCACATATAGGGTTCCAAAACCGCTTTTCTTAAAAGTGTTAGAGTACGAAAAACCTGTTTTGATCAAGATAGTTGCTTCTCTAGCAGTGTTAGAAGCTGCTGAATTTTTACATACCAATCCTTAATACACATCTCCTGCAAAGTTTTCGATAGTTCGATTGGGCAGAAAAGGTAGCCGAAAGCACTCCAAATTGATAAGATTTATCAGTTTCCAAAAATATTTGAAGAAAACGAAGATATATCAAAATATAATTTTTCACCGATAACTGAAAATGTCTCTGGCAGCACTGCTCCAATCAGAGTACAGTCGTGATTCGCTGGTTGGACATTTTTTAACTGGATCGCTTTTCCTCCGCTAGTTGGACCATTGTCCAACTAAAAAGCATCTGAACGTAAAAATGTCATGTAAAATTTACTTTGAAAATCAATCTGAGAATATTTAGAGATGTGAACAGCATTTACACTACCAACCTCTCCTTTAGAGAGTTTTTGACATTTGTCAGTCGGTCCAACTAGCGAATCAAATTCGTTAGTTGGACAAGGCTGTGGCCCAACCAGCGAATCACGACTGTAAACGGTGATGGTCACAAATATTAGTTTTACTTTTTTGTGAAGAAATCTTGTCTAACCTCAAAGTTATGACTATTTGAAAACGTTGTTGTTCATAAATAACAGGATAAACAGAGGGTTAACAAAATCAATAAAATGAATGGAATGGATAAAATAAACAAAATGAAGAATTTGTATGTTTTCTGTCTACACATTTTATCATTTTTTTCATTTTGTTTTTAAGCAGTTAAATTATTAAAATAAAAAAAAATCAGCAATATTAAAAAGTAATAGAATTTACAGAAGAAATTATATTGTGTCTAATTAATGCTCTAGATGACATGAATAAAGTGAATGACTGAACAAAATTAGTCAGATTATTAAAATGAATAAAAGTGTGAACCGGAAAAATATTATAAAATTGCATAACACGAAAAAGTGAATAAAATAAGTTAAATGAATTATTCTAATAAGAATGCATACAAAGAATGAAATGAATACAATAGATAAAATTGGGTCAAATAAACAAAATGAATAAAAAAATAATGCTAAATTAAAATTCTTCTTTTCTTGACGGCGTTTTTAGGATTATCGGGTGTTTCTACTTTATTGATGGGCCTTAATTAGTCATCAGGAAATCTAAAAATCAGTAATTTGTTTTGGAATTAAAAGATATCTTTTTGGTCACAGATATCTGAAAATTTTTTTTGTACAGAATAGAATTTTCAGGGTCAGTATTTTAACGCGGCGCAAAGGCACAAATCCCCAACTGCATACGGGGAACGTTCCATTTAAGCCAATATATTTTGATTCCTGATTCCACCTGGAAGTGGCAAGTGTCCAGGCTATGTTGGCAATTATATTATTGTCGATGGCTCAAAAGCCGTACATTCAGTCGATTACAATGTAGTCTCTTTCCACCCATCCTTATTACTTGCGAATTGTTTCGTTCGCATTTCTCGTTCTGGAGATATGGGTTAATGAGTCCTATACCAATACTATTGCAAAGAAATGGTTCAAACTACCAGAATAAGTATTTAAATTCATCAAAAAGCCGGTTAGTATTGAAAGTGACCCTGGACTGCATTGAGACACGAACATTCTTGAAATTACATGTCGTATTTTTTCGCAAATAAATATGCTTTTAGTCACATTGATTATGAAAAATGTATATTGGGTTTTTTGTACAATTCAGTGTCTTATGTAGTTATACAGTAATATGTGTGACAAGAATCCAGTGAGATCAACTATCTGTCCAATGCATAAACTCTGATTGTAACCCTCACTAATTTACGTGTAGAATTCGCAACACTCAAACGAAACGTCCATTGAATTATCCAATGCCTCTACTACTTCTGGCATTGAAGCTTCAATTGAAGCGTTCTTAGCATAAGGCAAATTTGGACAATTGAAACCATCGCTATAAGTTAAAAGAATCAGTTAACTTGCACTTTAGTCGCCATTTTTTCCCGGATCTAATTTGTGCATATTTTTGGAATTTGATCAGTTAGTTTTTCTTAAGCCACTGGCGCTCGCGCCGTTGTATTTAGTGCAA
This sequence comes from Topomyia yanbarensis, assembly GCF_030247195.1. NCBI lineage: Eukaryota > Metazoa > Arthropoda > Insecta > Diptera > Culicidae > Topomyia > Topomyia yanbarensis. The sequence goes on from NC_080672.1 coordinate 60,646,076, forward strand.
CACCTTCAGAAACTCTAGCGAAATCATCTTTCAGCACCAGCTGCTGCTCATTCGGGAAGCCATTCACACAAGTGCCGGAGGGATAAAAGTGCATTCCAAAACAATTCATATGCATTTTCAATAATATCAATCCAAAACAGATGTTTTTAATTTTCAAATGATATATTTGAACATTAGTTTCATTCAATATTCAATAGAGAAACGAAAAGTTTAAAAAACACCTTTTCACAATTTTCGTCTTTAAACAACCATATAACCCAGTTTCAAATACCCCAGCATGTTTTTAATTATAGTATATACAAATGCTCATATAGAATTGAATTAAATTGGAGTTGATGTAGTTTTCGGTTTTTGGTCACATAACTTTCCTTGGAGCAACGTTTCGAAAGAAATAGCCCTTCATCTTCAGAGCAAAGCACGGCTTGAACATAAATTAGTTATAGTTTTCTCATAATACACATATTTTACAATTTGTGCCAGGACCACAAATATTTTCGTTTTCGAGTAGAATGTAATATTTAGTTTGTTTCTGCAAGTAGCTCTGTTCTACAATAAAATGGAAAACAATTTATAGGGAAACAGAAGACAAAAATAGGTTTGTTTTCTTTAACCTGCACAAATACATTGCAAAATTAAATTAGCTTGGATACTAACAAATATTTCAGATTATTTGAAGATCTTATGACACATCTTAGAATTGGGTTTGGAAATATCAGGATAGATCTGAGTCGTCACGAACACGACGGGGAAGTGGTCGGGGGTGATGGGGAGTGAAAGGACGACAAGTGAGGAATGGTAAATGATGATTAGAGCTGGGACATTATTTTTGTATATAGTGCGAAATTTTTAATTCCTTATATCTTTATAATCAATAATACAACTGGTAATTTTTACGCCATAATTAGTATAATATATATATATATATATATATATATATATATATATATATATATATATATATATATATATATATATATATATATATATATATATATATATATATATATATATATATATATATATATATATATATATATATATATATATATATATATATATATATATATATATATATATATATATATATATTGCAAAAGAAGATTAACTTTCACTAGAATTTTGTTATTCAAAAACACAATTGCTCTCGGCTATGCTACGAGTATAATATGAATATGAATTATGTTAGAAATCTATCTTCTCACTAATATGTGGATTACTTGGTGATCTGTGCATTCATCTACCATCCAACGTCTATCTCGCGGCTGAACGCAATACTTAATCCAACGGATAAATACGTCAACTCCGGACAAATTTTCACTTTGAAGTGAATTTACACATTGTTTTGTATTTGAAATAAACTTGCGTATTAATTTTTGAGAAATAGTTCATTAATTATTAAGTAGATTCACAAAATGTTTAAAAAATTGAATTCCTTGAATAACGTAGATGTGTTTTTTTAATACCCGGATATTCAAAATCGGTTTAGTTTTGACCCTAAAACACCAGTAAAGCTATACTCTGTATGAAACGGTTTCAATTTTAGTTAGTGGAAATTAGTAAGCGAGGAATGAAAACAAGTACAAGTACAAAATGTTTAATATCTCCGCCGCTCGTGAACGGATTTTGACAATCTATAGCTTGTTCGAAAGATTTGTATTTACATAAAGTATGCACGATGCGAGTGATTTGTTTGAAAGTTATTCACTTAAAACCCTTTGTGTTTTGACAAAATCACTCATGTCTCAGAAAGTAAACAACATATCGAAAAACAAAAAAAAATAATGTCAAATGGCAATGTTAGGCCTTTCATTTGAAGCTAATTTCGTTAAGATCGGTTCAGCGGTTGCCGAGAAAATTACATGACATTTGTGCACATACATACATACACACACATACAGACATTGTCCAAATTTGTCGAGCTGAGTCGATTGGTATATAAGGTTCGGCCCTCCGGGCCTCGGAAAAAGTTTTCAAAGTTTGTGCGAATTCTATACATTTCTTTTGTAAGAAATGTAAAAAGCAAGTAATTGCTATTGAGTTCTGCAAGATGAAGACACGAATGAACTCATGATGATTGAAGTTCATGTTTCACAATTCTCGGTGGTTTGTTTGTTTTGTCAGTTGAGTATGTGCGAGTGCAACAGATGCTCATCTGTTGCACTCGCACATACCATTCGAACTCACATTACTCCCATGTAAACAAACTATCGAGAATTGTCAAACGAAGTGCATCCGGCTCATTTTGTGGGGTTATGTCGGCTGGCGTAAAACCTAATTGAATACATTACGGTGACGTCACAAATGAACTCGAGTGTTCATTTCTGACAGATAGATTCTACTGTTTACATGGACTTGGAAAAATGTAGTATTCGCGTAACATCTCTTCACCGGATGTTACCGGAATTACGTCAAGTCGTGTGAATTTGAGGAATGATTTAATTTTTCATCTACATATTTCACTGCTGTGCAATGTTGCTATAATCGTTTAGTATTATTTTGCATAAATTAGGAGACGGTTGCGAATATAGTTTCGTTTTCGGGGCATAACTACCATAAAAATTGGTCGATTTTCGAAATTTGACCTGGTATTTGGAAAGGACACCTCAATACATCTACAGGCTAAAGCAATTTAAAATAATCATTATCTTCTTTGAGATATGGTAGAATGCGTGAAATGCGTAGAATCGGCATTTTTGTTTGATGGGGAGATGTGAACCATCGCAAAAAGTAGAAGAAATGGAATTAATTTGTCATTTATTTTTATTAGCGTTATAGAAGATAACTTTTAAGATATTTCTTAGCTAAAGATGAGATGGAAAAGTTTGAATAAAATTGATTTTTATATCATTAATATGTAGGAGTCATCGCTCTGTTTTTCTAATTATGGTACTATTCTTTTTTAAAAAAATACTATAATCCATTGAAATGTATGGGTCACTCCCCACTAACGGTGGTTCACAACTTTCCACTTTACATATCTTCGAAAAATACGTATACGACTGCTAAAGAATTCCATTGAAATCGAAATTCTGGTTCCCGTGTAACGGGTTGAAGTATGCGATTCCATGCGAAATTCCCATTATATCTGGTATAATTTTTATATCTAAGTAATGCAAAACTAAATGCAAATTAGTTTTACATTGCTTAAAATTGTTGGTCCAGATCACCAATTGCAAACCAAAGTCTCTTTGACCACATTGACAACTGTTGAGGATTCCGGAAATTCAAGGAAATGGCCAAATTTTGAAATTAGATTCACAACTGTTCCTCATATATTTCTGACTTGATTCTCACAATCTTAGTCATAAATGAAGGGCATAGTATCCACATTGATTGCTACCGAATTTCATTTGAACGAAATATTGGTTCCGCAATCACCCTGAAAATGGGATGTGTAACAGAGGCCCGGAGGGTCGAAACTCTTGTAGCATTCGATTCACTTCGTCGAGTTCGGCAAATGTGTTCGTATGTATGTATGTGACATACAATGGCACAATGGTTACTCGGAGACCGATTTTTCAAACTTAATCTCAAACGAAAAGGCATAGGGTGCTATTGAATTTAGTGGTTGAGAGCTGCGATCATACAGTAAATCCCCACATAAACTGACACCGCCGCGATATCTAGATGATGCAAAACTTTTTAAAATGGGTGTTGTATTACGTAGATTTGAAGGCCTGTAGTCGCTTTGATCATATTGGCCACCTAGGATGGTCTTGATGCCCCGCAGAACTTGCCAATGTTCAGAATAAATTTCACACCTATTGCTCAGAAAATTCTTGACCGATTTCCACCATATTCCAAATGATTGATGCAATGCTTCAATTGGCTGCTATTGAATTTCATCCCGATCTGATTTTCCGTTTCGGAGTTACAGGTTAGTGCGGTCTCTTAGAAATTATCCCATATACCTGTACCATCATAATACTTAATCGGTTAAAAATCCCAAAATGTGATTATTGCAACCACGCCAAATAAAGTATTTTCGACCGAAGCGCTAGCAACATTGCCCACACCGACTCTCAAATGAACTTTGTGTTGGTTTGATTTTTATTTATTAGAGCCTATGCGAAAGTATCTTGATTACAAAGAATATCCGTTGTGCTGGTATAATACGGTATAAATTTGATACTCGCTTGGCAAAGTTGAGGCCAATCTATGTCGCCATCAATCTCTGATACAGAACTCCTATCCCTTACCTTCCCGGGGTGCCAACAGGGGTACAGGACACCTTTTGCCGTTTTTGCTTAAACTCTGAACTGGATCGGGTTCTATTCCCATCCGCTGTCAATTCGTTCATTTCGCCAAGTTGTCGAATTGAAGCCTGTCTCAGTTTCGTTTCGAGCGGGAGTGACATTAGTGAAGATCGGATAGGATCTGTGGTCGTATGCTGACAGGGAAAGGGTACAAACGACGCGTGCGTGTAACTGCTAGTATATCCGTCTTGCAGAGTGAATCTTTCGGTACACTTAATGGTTATTTTGGGCAACTCAAAATTATTTCTTGGTTTTCGATACTAGGTTCGGTTTGTACACAACCCTCGATTAATATTCTTTCTCAACAAATAGTTGTTCGGGAACCAGCGCCAATTCAACTCAATCTGACTAGTATCGATGATCGCAGGTCAATACGTACGCCGCGGCTGTTTTTATGAATCTAATTTTAAGTTTTTATGAATCTATTTTTATGTTCCCTAACAAGCCCGTGCATCAGGTTAACGATCCTTTCCATGTTCGATATCATCGTTCGTATAGGTGTATTTCACAAACAATCGGATTTGGAATGTATGAAATTCTTTCCTTGATTTATAACATCTCGAGCTATCATAACTCTTTGTCTGTACAACGTGACACTCGGTAGTTTTCAGCCCAATAAATATATCGTGGAGAAGGAATAGTCTGATTTGTCTGAATACTGGCGCAATAAATAGTGATCCGCCCATTATGCAGATAAGATTAGCTTTTTTAGGCAATACTCCCATGGTCGGCTGTGTGGAGTTCAAATTGCTTTTGTTTAGAAAATCCTATATTTTACTCTCGGTAGCCAGCTAACCAGAGTTTAAAAAGAACCAAAAACTAAACAATATCTTTTCTTTTTCGAGTGATCGTGTACTCGAAAACCAACTAAACTACTACCTAATAAACCATGCTTTATTGTATTGTATTGTCTTCGATTAAAAAAGGTACATCGCACAGACTTAAACTAAACACTAACTTAAACCTATTTTTAATTTAAACGATTCTTTACTAATATGAAAATCAAACAAATGATAGACACTGTTGAAACGTTGACAGCAAACATCCAAAGGATTATTCTGGCCGTACTGCGTGCGATGTGTTGAGCGTCGGAAAAAATCAATTCTCCGGAAAGATCTTCCCGGAACGTTGAGGCCAATTTTTGCTAGAAGCGCAGGAGAGTCTATGTTGTCTGTCAGAAGGTCGAGAATGAAAAGTCGTTGCTGAAAGATCCGTCTGTTTTGCAGCGTAGGTAGATTGATGAGGATACAGCGATCTTCATATGGAGGAAGCTGGAAACGATTTTGCCAGGGAAACCGACGAAGTGGAAACTTGATAAAGTTCTTCTGTGCCCTTTCGATACGATTAATGTGTATGGTGTGATACGGAGCCCAAATAGTAACGCCAGATTCTAGAATACTGCGTACCAGTGTAATGTTTAGTGTTTTTAGACAATACACATCATTGAAATCACAAGTGTTGCGTTTGATGAGTCCAAGTACACCGTAGACTTTAGCTATAACGGAAGAGTAATGTGCAGTAAAGCGTAGCTTACAGTCGAGAATGACACCAAGGTCCTTGACGGATATGACTCGTTCTACAGAAGCAAAACACATTGAGTATTCGAACTTAATTGGAGTATGTACTCTTGTAAAAGTGATTGTGCTGCATTTTTGAATATTCACACTCATTCCGTTTCTTTCGCTCCAGTCAATGATCCTATCGACGCACAGTGATCACCTTCAATACAAAAGTTGGACAAAACCTCAAAAGTGGTCCGAATTTGATAAAAACTTCACATTAGGGTAATTTTGTGACGCTGAATTCATATTTGTTGTTTATTTTTTGTTTTTTTATTAACTCAAAATTTTGGTACTTCGGGTGGTTCGAAAATTCAACATTTACGAATATAAAGTGCACTATTTACGAAAATTAATTTTCAAAAAATTAGGTGCGGTGAGATTTTTAGCAGAACACACATTTTTTTCAATTGTTGATAATGATAAGACACATCTATAAATTATATTACGAACCTTGGGTAGTCAAAGGCTACCATGCGTCTCATTCAGACGTATCATGAAAAATCACCTTTTTTCATACCTCGGGGCAGAAAGGGGCAAAACAAGATATTCATTTTCGGAAAGTACACTAAATTTCATGTATCGTGAACAACAAGCGATCTTTCCGAACCGTTTCAAAAAAAAGTACAGCCACTTTGAACATTTTAACTTTAAATAATTGCACGGTTTATAATTTCATTTTCATGCCTGTACAAGAAGAACGGCTTGTATGGACTAAATCGAATCGTAGCTATAAGTCCAGCGAATAACCTTTCAAATGAAATCAGTTTGACCCCAATAGGAATCTTAACTAAAAAGATATATTCATTTGAATAACTTAGGTTTGAAAATAGTTTTCCTCAGAATTCATCATCTATTTCACACTTGAAGTTCTGTAAAAAATCGAACTCTCGTCCTCGGGACTTAATATTTTGAGAAGACTCTATTCAACCTGTTAAGAAACAGAGAAAAATGGTAAATCATGAAAAATCTAAAATAAAATTTTGAGGTTTTGTCCGGCTAGGCGACACTGTGCGCTGGTAGCGCCAAAGATGAAGAGCAATTCTTGGTCGAACGATGGTTGTAGCCCGTCGGACCCCGGGCCCTTGGAACTGTCAATCCCCCGAAGATTATTATGTACCTGGTGTTCGGTGAATGACGTTGCAGGAAAATTCAGAGCGAACATTGGCAAACTGTTCAAGTACGATTCAGACAAAGGTGGTGAGTTATTACTTAGCACGTTTTGAAAGAATGACGAGAATAGATTTGCTGACTCCGCTGGTGACGTCGGTGTCCTGTCGCGATAGTTGACGCATTCCGGGATTCCACCGGAGGACGTTTTGTTCCGCAGGTAAGACCAAAACTGCTTTGGGTCGTCCTTCATGCTGCATTCAATTCGGGAAACATGAGCAAAAGTTGGCGTTCAAATTCCCTCACGGACGTTTTGTCGGTTTCGCCTCTTGTTCTAAAAATTCGTTTTCGAGCCTTCCTGAGACAATTTCGAAGATTTCGTAACTCAGCATTCCACCAGGGTCGTTGGTTATCCGGGCGGCGCGTGCGTTTCCTCCTAGGCACAAGTTGTTGAAATATTGATTCCAGTTCGTGGTAAAATCTATTCACAGATTCATCCAGAGTACCCAGCGTTAATATCTCAACCCAATTTATTCGTGAAATTACAGTGTTTAATTCATCTTAATCGCATTGTTTGAAATCGTAGAATAAATCAACATCTTCATTCATTGACACGGGAAACACAGCGTCAACTTTCAACACAAACGGATTGTGGTGACGATCTAATTTCATTAACGGTAAGGGTGGCTCCAATACTTTGCATCCGCCAGTGTCACTAACAAACGCTAAATCAAGCAACCTGCCATTCTCGTTCGTCAAATAGTTTACTTGTTATATATTGTTATATATATGTTTATAGAAGCGATCATGGTTTCGACTAACAAAATTTCATGTTCCGAGAAGACATTTATTGGAATACAACATCCAACTTCGTCATCGAAACTCCAACGTAGCTGAGGTAAATTATAGTTGCCTAAAACCACCACCCTATCGTTGGTCCCAATTTGATCGTTCAGTCGATTAAAACAGGTAGCATGCTGTTCATACAAAGCGAGATCAGAATTCGGTGGTGGGTAAATCGTACATACAACGAGAGACACTGTCCCGTAATATATACGAGCTGCTACTTGTTCTAGACGGGCGGCTCCATCGACGGTCACAATATTGCTTCGATTTCCCTTTTTGATGCCTATTAATACACCACTACCACGAAGGGCACGGCTGGTAGAGCAATTTCGATCGCATCGATATATTTCATACTCGTCGGTCAGTTCAGCATTGAGGATATCGTCGTTAAGCCATGTTTCTGTTAATACTACTACGTAATAGTCAGAAACAGATCTCTTGAGTCTTCGTACGTAATCCGCGGACATTCTGAAAGCAAATCGTGTGTGAGCGCTTAGTGTAGTTAATCACATTATAGTCGGGTCGGATTCGGAGCACTGTGATTTCAATTGCGAGTGTACCGTCTGATTAGTGTTAGTGATTGGCGAGATACATGCAGTGAGCGGGGTAGTGCTGATTGTTGTTGTTATTTCATATCTGCTGTTGTGATTGAAATCGAAACGTAGATCGCGTGTGAAAATCAAACTCACGAAAGATTATTTCCTTCTGCCAGGAGGATTTTAATAGGGAGGCGGTTTTCAGCTGTAACTCTGACTTTGAACGACACGAAGGAAAGTTCTTCAAGATTTTTGCCCTTGGGAACTAACTTACGGATGTCAACAGTCTCGCTGGTGTTGAGGTTTTGCTGCACTAAATTTCGTATGTCTACCTCTGTAGCCTTCGGGTCAAAACCAGACAGGTAAAGCCAAAACAATTCTTCGCCTGATTTTTTTACTGCCAGTGGAATTTTCACGTTGGAATCGATGTCTTTGGTGCCTTCATTAACGTTAGGAGACGACTGATCACAATCGCCGTCCAAGCGGAGACGTTTTCGGGAGCTGCTGGAGCTACCCACGGCTGGAATGTGCTGCAAAATTTTATTTATTTTTGCGCAATTCTGCTCCATCTCATTCCTGAGCTGCAACAGTGCCTTATTGTGTTCAACACTAATAGCATCCATGGCATTGTTGTTTGATGAGATGGTTTGCCGGAAAGTAGCATTTTGCATCATTTTCGAACAGGCATTGCACATCCAGAAGAGGTTGGAACATTTTGCGATTGAATCACGTATGACAGTAGATTGTTTTACACACTTTACGATTTCATCTGCTTTGTCCAATTCGCAAGTGCAAGCAAAACAAACCGAAGAGGCATCCATTGTTTGAACTAACTCAGGAAAAGCAGAAATATACTTTCGTTGAATTCGTTTAATTTTTGGCTCGGGATAAGTGTACTCCAGATGTGACGGACATAGTGTAGGTTGAGGCGTAGGATTAAAACGTTGAACGTAGTGAAACCGGTTTAAAACACAGGAAAACACTGATTAGAACACGGGTAAGTTAGACAATCAACAATGTTATTTACCTTGAACGAGATTTTCAGGACGTACCGCTTGCTTGGAGCGGATTCTAGACCTTATACCTTTGCAAACCACCAGCTCCGCTACACCTATGGAAGAGTCTGATGAGTCGTCTACCTTCCGTTAAGTAGATTAAGATGGAGCATCAACACTTCCCGTCGACCTTATCCTTTATCCTTCCCCGTGAACGATGGAGATGGCGGCGGCCGGCAAAGATGACTATTATGCTGCCCCAGCACCCGGACGTATTCCGATGATGATCGCGCGAGTGATTAAAGGACGACTCAGACGATACATCAGCTTCCGTCAACGTCAACGGAACGTCACCGTTCCATCAGGATAAGTTACATGCAGTTAAATGGAGGCATTCACACACAACATCAACGGCACGGAACGTTTTGACGTACGGCACGTGTGAACGGGCGCAAGAGAAACGTATTTAACTTATCCTGACGGAACGGTGACGTTCCGTTGACATTGACGGAAGCTGATGTATCGTCTGAATCGCGCTTAACTGATGCTTGGCGGATATGAGTTCACTTCGATCTCGTTCTTATCAAGAGAAACGACAGGTTTCAGTGGAGTAGTAAATTCAAGATCGTCGGGTCCATGATTTGCGATTGCAGAAAAGGTGACCCGAATTTCAAGGGAATAAATGCCAAATAGAACTTACGATGCTCATTGTTGAATGTCCATTATAGTGACAAGAAAAAAATAACTCCTATCGGCCCACCTTAGAGTCGATTCCTAGTCCCACCAGGAGTACTTACACCAAATTCGAAGCAAATCGGACCGGAAGTTTTTTCGACAATTTATATGGAGAAAACACACTAGCTCGCATTTTCGCCGCCAGGTGGCACTGTATGCATCGTATTATCACTGTAATTGAAAATTAGAAAGATAATTTAATTGTCTACAACTTTGTCGAAGTCTGCTAGTCAATCCGGCTTTGTTAAACTAAGTTATTAAACTATTAGCGAAGTGATGTCTGAGTCAGTCTTGCATGGGGCCTAGACGTGCATAATCATGTGTGTATCAGGACTCGATTCCCACGAACTACACATTTGTGTGAAATTATGGTTAGATTTAGCTCAATAGTATATTCGGAAGACTTGTAGTACATAATACAAGTTATGTTTTGGTTAGAAAATTTTAGTTCCACATGTTACCGCATAGAGGGTGCCAGCACTAACTTTTCAACGGAGAGAGATAGAATATCGAGATGTTCGAAAGAAGTGTTCTTTCTGGTAACACTGTTGTGAATCAGTTTGTTTATTTTCGTTCTCGTATTTTGGATCGTTTTTTTGTGTATATTAAGTGATTTCTCAATTAGAATAGAGTTTGTGCCCTCGCCTATGCTACAGTTATTGATCAATTGACTGATAATTTGTGATTCTTGGTCGTGCGGTGACAATTGATAAACATTTTGTTCTCCCAAAGTGTCGTCGGTAGTGATAGAATCCTTGTGGTGAAACCGTGGATGCATATCGGGAAAGCTTACTCGCGAAGTAGCTACTGTTGCCTACCTGTAGGCGATTCGCAATGGATTCGATCTGCCTGCAGTGCTCCGAGCCGGTAACCACTTTGAATCAGCTGAAATGCCAAGGATTTTGCGACAGAATCATGCATCTATCGTGTTCAACGCTCACTCGTCCAAAATTGGACATGATTAACGACTCAGCGAATATATTCTGGCTTTGCGACAGCTGTGTTGATTTGATGAAATCCTCCGCAGTGAATGCAGCTTTTACAGCATTGAGCGAAGCGTTCCGTTTGCTGACCGACACACATAAAACAGCGCTTGAAGCATTAAAGGTTGAAATGGAGAAAACCAGAAAATCAGTGGAATCCGCAACGACATTGCCTGCAACTCCCATATCATGGCCCGTTCCAAATAGAGCTGGAGCCAAACGTGCTCGCGAGACGGAGGATGATAAATTTCCTTCTAAATCCGATGTCCCCAGTCTAACGTGTGGCAAGAAAAAGGGTGATGTAGCAAAGGTACCCACAATCACTGTTCAACCCGCTACTAGTAAATGCTGGATTTACTTGTCACGAATTGCTACCACCGTTTCCGAAGCTGAGGTTGGTGCTATGGTTAAGGAGTGCCTTTCAACGGACGATCCGGTCGAAGTGAAGAAGTTAGTGAAAAAAGACGCAAATTTGAGCGGGCTTAATTTCATTTCTTTCAAAATTGGTGTTGACCCTCAACTTCGTGAAATGGCTCTCAATGCCGATACCTGGCCGGATGGGATGTATTTCCGCGAGTTCATCGACTTTCGGCAAGAACGTAATAATGACGGGAAGCATGGGTTTCGGAAAACACCTCGACTGGGATAAATCCATCGCAAATAGCAGTTATTTTAGACCACGCACCGACAATTCGCCTGTTGATCAACGGCAACCAGGACGCACCGTAGTAAGCAATATGGAATCCCCCAATCCTCCCAGCACAGTCGTGCCCCTTGCAGTCAGCAGTATCTTCAGTCGTCCCGGCCCTGTGTCTGGGAATGGAGGGGGGGACTTCCAAATTTCCCTCTTTGGCAAGTATTTTCAAAATTATGTTGATGAATCAACCGTTTTTCCTGATGGAACTGTTTGTTCTAGCTCGAATGCTTCCGACTGTCAATTAATGAGTCATCGCTGTCAGCCGTCTGCTGGAAACCTCCTGAGGAGCACTCCAACTTCCATCACGAGTGCTACCAATTCATGCAGTTCACCCGCTCCTTCCGCTGTTAGCAGTCATTCCAATCGCCCCGGTGTACATTCCAGACGAATGAATCGAGGAGTGCCGGTCAGCCTTCCGTGCCTAAAATCGTCGCCCATCCACTTATACTATCAAAATGTGGGAGGCATGAATTCCTGTGCAAATACCTATCGTCTAGCTACCTCGGACTGCTGTTACGACATCATCGCATTGACAGAAACATGGCTAAATGAGCAGACTCTATCCAGCCAGGTGATTTGCTCTGACTACGAGGTTCTCAGATGTGATCGTAGCCCTCTCAACAGCAACAAATCCTCCGGTGGCGGTGTTTTGCTCGCTGTGCGTCGTGGATTAAAAGTTCAACATATAACAAATGACGCTTGGAGCAGCATCGAACAAGTATGGGCAGCGATAAAATTGGGAAATCGAACATTATATATATGTGTGGTTTATTTCCCTCCCGATAAAATTCGCGACTCTGCACTAGTTGATTCTCATTCTGAATCATTGACTTCTGTTTCCGCGATGGCGCAACTCACTGACGAAATCATGATTATCGGCGATTTCAACCTTTCTACAATAAAGTGGCGTTCCGTTCATAACGGATTTCTACAACCCGACCCAGACGAATCTGTTTTTCATCCTGGCAGCATCACTCTTCTGGATGGCTATAGCACGGCTACACTTCAGCAGATCAACAGCACCACGAACGAGTACGACCGGATTTTAGATCTATGCTTCGTCAATGCCAGAGATCAATCGCCGCATATTTCCACCGCCCTCACCCCGCTAGTAAAGTATGTTCGCCACCATCCGCCTCTACATCTTACACTCCAGGACGTACCGCCTATGAAGTTTTCGAGCCACGCGCCCACCGTGTGTTACAATTATAAGCGAGCCGACTATAGCAGCATTCTGAATATTTTACAAAGCATTAACTGGGATTCTGTGCTAAGCAAGGATGATGTGAACTCCGCCGCTGAAACGTTCTGCCATATAATGAGCTACCTTATCGACCGTCATGTCCCAAAGTGTAATCAACGAAGTGATCAATCCCCCTGGCAGACAGCCGAGCTACGTCAGCTAAAAACTGCGAAAAGAGCAGCATTACGAAAGTTTACCAAACGCCGTACCTTGTCACTTAGAGCTTATTATGTAAGGCTCAATAACGATTTTAAAAAACTGAACAGTTTTTGTTTTTCAAACTACCAACGAAAAATGCAACGTAAGCTTAAGTCGGATCCTAAATCGTTTTGGAGATACGTCAATGAGCAGCGGAAAGAAACCGGCTTACCTTCTACAATGTTTTTGAATGGTGAAGTTGGGCATGATTCACAATCCATATGCAAATTGTTCGCCTCTAAATTTGCGAGTGTGTTCGTCAGTGAGACTCTGTCCTCGCAGCAGATTGACGTTGCAGCTAGCGGCGTGGCCCAACTCGAACGGTCAGTGAGTGAGATTCATATGGAGCACTCGGATATTGTATCAGCAGCATCCAAGCTTAAAGCATCGTCATCTCCTGGGCCAGATGGGGTCCCTGCTGTGTTTTTGAAAAAGTGTATATCTGGTTTGGTGGAACCTCTCTGTCAACTATTCAAAATGTCACTGACAACAGCGATTTTTCCTCAATTGTGGAAAGCAGCTTTCATCTTTCCTGTCCACAAAAAAGGTGATAAGAGAAACATTGACAATTATCGAGGAATTTCTGCGCTCTGTGCCATTTCCAAGCTCTTTGAGTTAGTCGTGGTGGAGTCAGTGTTTTTTCACTGTAAGGAATATATTTCTAAAGACCAACACGGATTCATGCCGAATCGATCTACGTCGACGAATCTACTATCTCTAACCTCTTTTGTGTCCGAAGGGTTGATGTGAATCAACAAACTGATGTTATATATACTGACTTATCTGCAGCTTTCGACAAAATCAATCACGATATCGCAGTCGCTAAATTGGAAAAACTTGGCTTCAGTGGATCACTCCTGCGATGGTTTCAATCCTATCTCGTTGGCCGTCAACTCAGTGTCAACATAGGTGATGCATACTCCAAACTGTTCTCCGCAACGACTGGTATTCCGCAAGGAAGTCATCTCGGTCCATTAATATTCACTCTCTATTTCAACGATGTAAACTATCAGCTGAAAGGACCACGGTTGTCGTATGCAGATGATCTAAAAATTTTCAACAGAATTAGGAGCCGATCGGACGCACAATATTTGCAGCAGCAATTCGACACTTTCAGCAGATGGTGTGAAAACAACCGAATGATTCTGAATCCGGCGAAATGTTCTGTGATATCGTTCACCAGAAAAAAAGATCCTATTGAGTTTGAATATAACTTGTCTGGAGCTCTTGTTTCCCGGGTGAGCTGCGTTAAGGATCTTGGAGTGCTGTTAGATTCGAAACTTACATTTAAGAATCACATTTCGTATGTTGTTGGTAAAGCATCGCGAAGCCTGGGCTTCATTTTCCGTTCGGCTAAATCCTTTACAGACATTTACTGTCTCAAAAGCCTATACTGCTCTTTAGTGCGCTCTACGCTGGAGTATTGTTCGGCGGTCTGGAACCCGAATTACATGAACAGCAGCGATCGAATTGAAGGCGGTCAACGAAAATTTATACGGTATGCTCTTCGACGCCTGCCTTGGCGCGGTCCTGTTCGTCTACCAAGCTACGAGAGTCGGTGTCAACTCATCCAGCTCGATACTCTCCAGCGTCGTAGAGAAACTGCAAGAGCCTTATTCATCTCTGATCTTCTGTCAGGACGCATCGATTCTCCAGATTTACTAGAGCGAGTTAACATCCAAGCAAGGTCCAGAACGTTACGCGGAAACGTTCTTCTGAGAGTGCCGTTTCGACGAACTATTCAAACAGCTAATGCCGCTATCACGGGACTACAACGCCTCTTCAATCGTGTGTCGCACTTGTTCGACTTTCATTTGTCTCGAATATCATTGAGAAATCGATTCCTGCAGTTTTTTAGATGTAATTAGTTTAAGTTTCCATCATTGGGGCCGAGTACGGCCTGTTGATGTGCGTGATAAATAAATAAATAAATAAAGTGTTCGAATAGGCACGAATGCGTAAGCTGGATGCAGTAAAATTTACTGATGACATCAGCTATGGTAATAAATTTGTTCGAAAAGTTAATTCTCCATGACTACTTCTAGGAGAATACAAAACAATTGTAATGGGATTTGTAAAATGCAGTCATTTATCTGAACTTATTCTGTAACATCAAATTGCATGCCATACGCTACCGAAATAAACAAATAGCGCTTGTTGTCAAGTAATTTTAGTGCAGTTGATTTGATTTCAACTAAAAAAATTCAAGAACACCCTTTATAACAATAAAGCATGGCCGATTCTAAAATTTTAGCACAATCCTTCCAATATGAAAATATTTAAAAAATGCAATTTGCTAATAACAATTACAGAATACTTACGTAACGAAAACACATCTTTCATTATTTTAATTATTTTCCATGTACCGAAAAGTGGTAAATTTAATGCACTTTTTAAACCGCATTTGCAGCACTGCTCGAGTAAATTCAAAAGTGTAATAAAATATCAAAAGCTGAAATGCAACAATCGAGCGGAGAGCAAAAAAACACGATAACCGAACGTGTCGGGCTACTTGTACGAACGGATAACAGTATTTGAATCGGTGGAATAACAATTCCGCAGGGATTTCGATCTATTTTCACACCAGTGTTTGATCTACGTTGGTCGGTGTTTTATCCGGGCCTGGATTCCTTCATCGAATCCCTGTTGTGCAACTCAATATACCAGAAGGATTATCTCGACCAGCCAAAGCCGTTTCCCTGGGTATACTGTTTGTGCGAGATAATGGTGATGAACGAACGTGATCCAATTGCAGAAAATAGGATATAATAGTGGAGCTCTACAGAATGTTCCGTCAGGAGGTCTAATAAAAAAATATGCAGTCCATTTCGTGGTAGCAACTTCATTATTACGGTTTCAAATACATAACAATAGCTTGGTGGAAGTTTCCATACAAGCACTCATCTTCACCATCCCATGATACTTTCGGGTTGACTACGGCTAGCTAATGCAGAAATATGTTTCCAACTAATTAAGAAAAATAACTCATTCACCAACTGTATACATTTTACATAAAATGAAAGCCGCAGCTGTTTTGCCTGAAAAAAAAAATCCTCGAAATGGCAGTTTGGTCCCGTGCAGATTATGCACCGCTTTCGTCCTTCACATTCAAGTTGGACCTCCTGTCGCATGTGCATTAACATTAAGGGTTTTTCTCTGTAATCCGAATGTTTTCATTTAGCTGCATAACAGCACATCCTCGGCTGCGCTTTCTCTCCGACGTGCTGCATTTATTCAAACGTCCTCGTTTCGTTCGCTCTGTATGCAAGTGGCAGGAAAGAAACCGAGCGTTAGTCTTGCGCCCGGAAAATGAGTTCACAACCCAACTCAAAGTGAAACGAATAAAAAAAAGTAACAACCACCACCGCAAATTATTTCGGCTAAGCTCCAGTTTGTCGGTGCCGTTGTTGTTGTTGTTGTTGTTGTTCGTTTGCGCCTAACCCGCAGTCCGTGGCGAACGGGTAAATGATATATGAAATTCCATGCCTCCACCATTTTTGGCCAACCGTAGGAAAACTCAATTGGACAGCTAAATATGAACACGTCCGACACTGTGTTTTAAACTTCGAAGCCAGGCAACCGTGTCGGTTGCGGTGCGCTTGTCGAGCGGGCGAGAGAGAGAGATACATAGATAGAGTGAACGGGAATCGGGGGGTTGTTCCTGGATGTCTGGCTGTGACAACTTTGGGGTGGGTCTTTTAGTCCAGCAATACAGATGAAAATCACTGGAAAATTCTTTTGACCGGTAATGAAGGTAAAACGAAAGTATAATAAGACAAGGGT
The DNA here is from genome assembly GCF_030247195.1 of Topomyia yanbarensis. NCBI lineage: Eukaryota > Metazoa > Arthropoda > Insecta > Diptera > Culicidae > Topomyia > Topomyia yanbarensis. The sequence continues at coordinate 60,663,017 of NC_080672.1, forward strand.
GACTTGATTACAGTTGTCCATTATGGTACAGGTTTCTATTGCAGACTAAAGCACATGTTGAACGACTCAATATGGACTGATCACGTGACATATGATTTCAAACTGACTTTTGTTAACAGTTTTTAACATGGAACCACATAATAGCTCGACTGAGCCGTGAGTTTTTTTTTAAATTTTTTTGCGATTTTAAAATTGCGTGTTGAGATTCAGTTTTTCAGTCGGTTATATTTTAGCATTATTCTTTGCAACTTGAAGTTCACTTAGTCTACCTGCTCCAGCGTTGTCGTTAATGTGCATGTCATGGTCATAGTGGCGTAGCTAGACATTTGGTTAGGTGGAAGGGCGGGGGGAGGGTAATTGATGAAAATTGTAGATTTTTTTTAAAATGCCTTAATTTAAGAAGTTTCATCAATTATTGAAAATATTGAAACATAAGTAGTCTCACAGATGCCATTCCAGTCTAAAAACAAGGAGAACCAATATGGAACCGCGTTCCAACCGCTATAGATTATTTTCTTGTACAATAGGTCAATGAAGTCTAAGAATGTGAACTTCTAAAGTGGGGCAAATTTTTGGAAACCCTTCTCAACAGTCAAAATCGCATAATTTCGAAATCATCAACTTTGAAGGTTTAACAACTTCGAAAAAGTTTTCTAACATAAAACAGCGCATCTTTTGATATACAAATTCTAGTGATTAATTCCCACAAAAGTTAAACTATATACAGAATGCGTGTTCTATCTTGTGAGTGTGTTGTGTGATCGTATCATATGCTACCTGAGATGGTTGATCGTGTGGTTGATTGTGTGCAGTGGCGTAGTAAGAAAATTTTTCGGGGGGGGATATGAATTTTTTTTGTACATATATGAAAAAATGTTCAAAAACATTCTGAGCAGGAAAAAAATGTTCAAAAACCAACAACTCAGGGAACGGGTTTGGGTAGTCAAGGTAGGAAAGCTAGCTGTTGGTATAGAATAAATGCTCTTTCCCTACGAGGACAATCTGGGCGGTAAACTTCAGACTGTCTAATTTACTGAGCCCTTCAGTTCCCTTGTGCCATTCAGTACCACTTCCTCGTTGAGCTTCCAACTCCCGTTCCCCGGCGAGAGAAGTTCGAGCCAACCAGCCAGGTGCTGCGGTCAGTTCGGCGATTCCGGTAGAGTAGGGCATCCGGTTTGATGGAGCTCCGGCGTGACTGGTGGTGTATCGTCGCGGTCTACGCGGTCTCGTTCCCGGCGGTGAATCTGACTGTAAGCTGACGGAGAGGTCCCAGACGAAAGAAGTTCTCCCGATACTGATTCCTATTTGGTTTCAGTACCACAACTTCTTGAGCCCTTTGACTCTGTAACCGGTGCCATTTAGCACCGCAACTCCTTTAAGCCATTTAGTTCTCTTCTTGGGCCATTTAGCACTACTTCCTTGATGGTCCATTCAGTCCTCGATTTGTTCGCGAACAACTCGATCTAGTCCCCAACGATGGACCAGACCTACTCCGACAGAGAATTCCCCGGCGAGAGAAGTTCTCCCGAGATCGAGCTAAAGCTAGTTCGGCGATTCTGGTGAAGCAGGGTATCCGATGCACTGGTGCGCCGATGACTCGCGACTAGTGGTGTCTCGTCGCTGTCTACTCAGTCTAGTCCCCAGCGGTGAATCTAGCTTACGCTAACGGAGAGTTCCCTGGCCAAAAAAGTTTTCCCAATATCGATTCTTCTTTGGTTTTTGCTATTTTTCTATCAGAACAACGGGTGGGGTGCCGTGGTCGGTCTGGCGAATCCGCATGGAGCGTGACGTCCGGTTCGCTGGTGTTTCGACGACTCATACTCGCTGCTCTGTTGCAGTCTATTCGACCAGTCCTCGGCGTGGACGGTCATGATATACATCATCGGTTCTCAACCTTTTTCGTACCACGGACCCCTTAGATATCACACTGGGTTGCTGCGGACCCCCACAGATAAACATCAATTTTGTATGCTATCAATATGTTATTTTCAATTTGTTATATTTTTCTTCGCGGACTCCCAGCAATGGTTGAGAATCACTTGTCTACATCATATCTCTGTTTACTGCGTTCCACGTCTCTACGTCGCTTGTCATTCTGTAGGCTACATTATCCGGGTTGATGTCCGGTCCTCCCGTTTTAAGTAGCTCCCTGCACGTCAGTTCAAACCTCGGACATTCAAAGACTCTCCTCGGACATTTAAAGACTTCAAACGTCGGACATTCAAAGACGCTCCAAGCACAGTGTTGACGTTGCGTACCCACACCGATAAAAATACTCCTTAAGCAGCCGTGGCTCGGTAGGAGCTGTTTCAGGTGGAAGGTCATCTCACTGTGCTTTCTATTGACCCACGTCGACAGGTTTAGATGAGTCGGTAGGTCCACTTTCCTTTCTCCGTATTATCCCATTCTTTCTGGTACGTCACCATCGAATCGATTCTCATCATCTTCCTCACGTTTCTGACGTTTCATTGATTGTAGCACTTGATATCCTCCGTCAGGGTAATGCAGATGGGGATCATCTCGGCGTCAAGGCATACTGCCTCCGGTACGTAATCGCAACTCGTACGATCAGCATTCGAAGCGTCCTGTTCAGCTTTTCGCGGTTTCACTTGGTTTTCAGCGCCGCACCCCAAGCAGGAGCCCCATATCGCAGTATCGATGACGAGACACTCGATAAAGACCCGACATTTCGCATGTGTAATCAACATGATTGTTAAAGCTCAATCAGTCGTCGAATATCACTCCCAATTGCTTCAGTGCACGCTTCGATGCATTCACAAGCCCTTCGATGGTGATCTGTATCCGCTGAACCGCTTTGCAGTTGCTGTGCAACAACAAATCCGTCTTGTAGTGAGCTATTTGCTGCTTGACCCATTCATCCAACTCTCGATCGCATCTATTGTCTCCGTCACCGACACCTCTATTTCTTCAAGTGTCTCACCGTTAGTGACACATCGTTCACGAAACCAACGATTTTCACTTTCCTGGGCAGCCGCAGTGTTAAGACCCCATACTGATAGAATATATTCGTAAATCGCTAGGAATTAATTTCGTACAAACAACTTTCATAAAATATACGAATTTTTCGTACATATGATGAATCGTTCGTAGTTCTATCGAAACACTTATTTTTTATTACGAGTTTTTCGTGAAAACTACGAAATGACTTTCGTTAGCTTATTCCGAAACAGCTTCATTCAGCAAACGAGTCGTTCGCTGTTATATACGAATATCTTTATAATATTTACGAGCACCATTCGTCAAACCGTCCATGCCAAAAGAGCAATATGGAGCCATTGTTGCTATTCGCCAGATAATTGTTGTTGTCTGACTATTTAGTAGTTGTGTCCGTGTCCGCCTGTTGCAGGAAGATTTCCTGAACCTTCCAGTTGATTCAGAGTCTGGAGCAGTACAGAATCAGTTAAGCCGTCGCGTCCGTGCTGTCAAACATCGATCCTAAAAGATCGTTTCGTTTCTTTCACGAAAAATAATGTCGATAACTTTCGGGCAATGTAAACTAAATAAGTAAAATTTACGAAAACTTTCGTTCATCAATCAAGCGGCCATTTCTTCGTATCACAATAAAATCGATTTGGCCACATCGATTTGTTTAAATAAAAAAGACATCGATCCGAAAAGATCGACTGAAAACAATAAGAGACTAATAAATACGAAAACTTTTCTAAGATAAACGAAAAGATTTCGTGCGACCAAAGAAATCGTTCGTAATATACACAAACGTTTATTAAAATAAACAAAACATTTCATTTCATTCACGAAAAATAATGTCGTTATCAACGATAACATTCGTGCAGTGTACATTAAATGTGTAAAATTTACGAAAGCTTTCGTTCACCATACGGCCATTCTTGTTCATGAATTGAACGAAACTTACTATTTACAATGCACGAAAATACTTCGTTGCAGAAAACGACGAATGAATTCGTGCATTGCATGATTCATTATATTCACAAATTTATATTATCAGTGCATCCTAAGTGTTAGACAGAGAATGGAGCCCTGAGTAACGCCCGCTGCGACTCGCATTGCCTTCTGCTCATTTGTTCGTCTGGTACATCAGTGCTCTACTCTGGAAGCAGCTCTTCATGATCTGGCTCATTCTTTTATGTCACGCTGCGCATTGGTTTATTCGAGGCTGGATGGCCTGGTGACTTCCCTGACTTTGGCTGCAACATCAGTTTCTGCACCTTCCTCATTTCGGGGATTACCATCGTCTAAAGACTTCAGCAGTAGCATCAAATACAAACTATTATTATTATTATTACATATTACATATTTGTATTTGGTAGCATCCTGAACATGTTCGGATATGCCAGGATCGCAGCTTTCAGCGCCACGGTTGGTATTCCATCCGGACCGAGGGTTTGCTTTGATTTTAGTCACATCTACGCGTCTTTGAGCTCGTCGTTAGTCACTTGCCACTCGACTGTGTTACCTCTGTCTTCTTCGCCGTACGGTGTCGGTGACCAGGCAGTTGAATCGTGATTCGGGAAGAGACCCTCAACGATTATCTTTAGCTTACCCGGGCATATTTCAGCTGGTGTCGACGGACCATCGTCTTCGTCATGACGAATCAGCACGCGTCCCCCAGGGATTGGCGTTTATTTCTCAGCACAGCTACTTATGGCAATTGGCTTGCTAAGCTTGATCTCCCGTTTTAAAGAGTCCCTACCTTCTAGATACGTCGCTTGCGCTCTTCTCTCACTCTCCGATCTTGCGCTTTGAGCCCGCCTTCTGGCTCTAAGACAAGCAGCGTGTAGCGTACTGAGTTACTCATTTAACCAGTAAGCTGCACGCCGCCTACTGCATGGTCCTAGTTCTCATGACATTGTAACGTCACAAGCCGTCACAATCCTTCTTGTTAGCCGTCAGCCGTATCAACGTACTTGATTCCGTTGTTCGCCGAAGTAACTCAACAAAGAGGTTTTCGTTAAAGGCTTTCGTCTTCCATTTTAGCTTGCCGCCCGTCCTTCTTCGTGCTGCGGCAGGGTTCCATTGGCCGATGCGGTAGCGAATCGCCTGGTGGTCTCTCTGGGGATACTTCTCTCACACTCTCCAGTCCATGTTCGCCGTCAGTCAAAGACTACAGAATGTGGCGAAATTTCTCTCGGTACCGATATCCGTTTCGTGAACCATTAAGCTCCTAGCTCCTCGCTTAGCCGCGATCTGCTCGTTATAGTCCTCGGCGGTTGAGCTAGCCTCCACAACGTGCCGACAGGTAGGTGTCGAGTCTGCAGCCAATTTCCACTACAAGGAAATATTTTCACAAGATAACTTTTGCAAATGAAACTTTGAGAATTTCATTTAAAATATTAGGCATATTTTTGTTTAACATATTCAATTTTTTCAAATTTCTCCAAAATACTTCGGGGGGGGGGTTTCGTCCCCAAAACCCCCCCCCCCCGCTACTACGCCACTGATTGTGTGATCGGGTTGAATACGATTTAATTCATCAGTTGCTTTTAGTCGTCAATAAGTGTGGACGTGTTTTGCATTCGCTCCTGGTACCGCGCGCTAAAGTTTGTTTAATTTTAATTTCACCAAGCGCCTCGTGCTAAAGTTTGTTTTGTTTCAATTTGACCGCGCGCCGTGTGCTAAAGTTTGTTTTGTTTTAAGTGACCGATTTTTAAAAAAAGTGCGAACGATAATAAAATGAACTGCGAAATTTGTGCCTTGGACGCCTCTGCGGATTCGATTCTGTGGACGTGTGTTGGATGCCCAAGGAAGTATCATGCAGCTTGCATTGGCGTTACCGTGCAGCGGGGATCACTAAGGAGAAAGGACAGGAGATTGGTTGATGTCAACTCGTACATACTGCCATGCTGCGACTCGTGTCATGGGAAAATTGCTTTCAACGAACTCGCCGAGCAGCAAAAACTTCTGGAAAAACAAATACGGGAGAATACTGAAGTGTGTAAGTGTTGGCCAGCCCCAGCCGTGAGCACTGCTGAGACTCCCTGAAACAAAGACCTCAGGGTCGGCACGCTTATCCTGGAGTTTCGCGGATAGCAAGGAAATGCCCGATTAGTTGGTGCAAATTCTACTTTTAATTTCCTCACTTTCACAAACTCTTTCTTCTATCTCTTCCACTTTCCACTTCTTAATTCTATCTGACCTTTTTTGCTGCTTCACCACCTTATTCTCCTACTGTCGAACTCCCGTTCTCCTTTCCGTCGCGTCTACGGCCTTTGCCGTCCGCTGGACTGGAACCGATGAAGGGGTGGCGATCTTCGGTGTCGTTGAGTTACACTAAGGGTGGTTGCGGCCTTGATCCTCGGCTAATTGATGGCAAGCCGGAATCCCGGAACAATGGCGTGGCGTGATGAACAGGCGTACTGCCAACGTACTGCGCGTCGGTTATATTTTTGGCAAAAACTGCGGGGTCCTGTGGGTAACAGAACACAAATCGTGGTTAAGTAACCTGACGGGCATTCTTGGTATTTTTTTTGGGGAATGACATCATATTCGGACTTTACCTGTCGTCCACTTGAGCTCCTCACGATTTCAATATCACTTATAAATTTACTCCAATAGCTGCTTTTCAATTAACTTGACTGTTCGACGCTTTCCGGGTAAGTGATCGACCCTTCCCGTTGTAAGTTAGTCAAAGCGAGCTAGAACAGCCTCGGTCATTCCCCTTTGGCCAAGTTCATTGCCCCCGTCTATGGTACATAACGCGCAGCGAGTTACCCAATCAGGTTGATCGCCACCCCACCCGTTCCTTCGCCTACCACCACCCCTTTCCCGTCGACGACCTCTGGTGGTGGGTTTTAAAAGCTATGGTGGCTGCATGCCGATGATAGTTGCTTTCCAAAGGTCTATCAACTGTGATTAGTGGAAGGTCGGTTCACAGTAAACACATCAAACAAACACAAACATTTCCTGCTTTATAATTTAAAACTTATACGACAATTTAAAACACGCGGTAGTATCAACACTCTTCACGGAGGAGACTTCCGACGCTTACAAGTGATTCATCAACTAACATTTCAGCAAAACAAGCCGGACCTAGTACATGAGGCACTCGAAGGCCTAGAAATACTTCTCACTACTGCTAAACAAGAATAGATTGCAATCAACAAAAATAGTAGTCTAGCCGGCAGTGTTATTGCAATAAAAAACCACGTTACCTCTCTGCTTGACACAGCAATTAAGTCAAGGACTTCCGGTGAAAATTTCAACGTGTCGACATGTTGGTGTTCACCGAGTGCTAGATAATTCGCTTTTTTCACCTTGATTGGGCGAATTACTCGTGCTGTGGTGGACCAATTTTGTGGCGCTGCGAGTTTATCGTCGGTTAGTCACAGAAAGTAAAGTCCATTGGACTATAAACGAAGATTAACTGGCAATATAGCGTTATATGCTGTGCCATTTTGGGTTTTGTTTCACAAACAAGCCAAACAGAAGTGAAGAAGAAGAAGAAGCAATTAAGTCAACATCAGATAGTGTAGACAGTTACTTCGGAATTATCCGCTGATTTGCGTGACATGAACGCGGAAATAAGTCAGCTTAGTCAGCTGTCTTTAGACACAGCCAACAGCAATCCTATGAACCCAAATTCAACCCTAGGGTACGAGATTCTCGACGAGTTGAAGTCGGTTTCAGTTGCCCTCAATGAAAACAAAAGCACCAGGCAACTACAGTCGTCACATGAATCAACGTTGCTGCCAGAAATTCTCAACGAGGTTAAATCGATGTCAGCATATGTATATGCGAATAATAAGACCGCGCAATTGCTTCCGCCGAATGACTCACGCCCCAGTTTGGAAATTGAACTAAATAACGCTATTAATTCCTCAGAATGGCGTTTCTTGGGCACGAAAAAAGTATGGAAAGCTGACTGGAGTGAGTACGATGCGCGAGAAATAAATCGATTGAATCAACAAAAACAGGCGGATAAGGCTAGAAGGCGTAAAAAGAAACAAATATTTAGAAACCGGAACACTAATAGTAAAAACAACAACAACAACAATATTTTTCCACCTGATCGGAGACCCCCTGCAACAATAAACGATCGTTATTATGGCCAGCCGGCCAATTTTTCCAATCGCAACTTCTTTAATCGTGCCAGTAGCTCCAGTCATAACCAAAACCGTCATCCCAATCATAGCTGCAACACGAATCTTCTACCACCGGATAGAGTGCTTCTTGCAGCAGCCAAGGATCGTTTTTCCGGCATATCTACAAATTATATTCCATCGATTCAATTTACACGAGGCGAGATTTTGAATCCCTACCCAGCACGTGATACATCAAGATCATCGCAACAATTAAATGCAGTAAATACGGAATGTTCGCCATCATCATCACCGTGTGAGGCATGCCGCTTTCAACATTCGTGTTTTCGGTAGTTTCGACACTTTCCTTAGAAGAAGAAAAAGACGAGTTTGCTGTTGAGCACAGTGTTTTCCAAGAATTAGATAATGATGGTAGACTTTCCAATACAAAAAAGACTGCGACAGAATTATTAATGTATTGTCAAAATTTTAATAGGATGAAAAGTCCAGCCAAAATGGCAGAAATTCATAAACGTATATTAGGTTCGTCATTTTTGGTTATATTAGGAACTGAAACTAGCTGGGACGAGAGCGTAAAAAGTGAAGAAATTTTCGGCAGTGGTTTTAACGTATTCAGAGACGATCGAAATCTCGAATCTCAAAAGAAGTCTGGCGGGGGAGTTCTTGTGGGTATTTCGGCTCAATTAAATTCAGAAATTCTAGTCACAGTGAAGTTTAAGGAATTTGAACATGTGTGGGTTAAATCAAATATTGCCGGCGAAATGCATGTTTTTGCCTCTGTATATTTCCCACCAGAGCATGCTAATATAACATCGTACGAAACTTTTTTCAAAATTGCTGAACAAATTTTATCTGAACTCCCAGCCGAGGTTAAAGTTCACATTTACGGAGACTTTAACCAACGCAACGCAGATTTTATTCCGGACTCTGAAAACGAACATATTTTAATCCCAGTCGTGGAAGAAAACGAAACATTGCAGTATATCTTCGACAAAACTGCTAGCATAGGACTAAATCAAATAAATCACGTAAAAAATCGACAGAATTGCTATCTTGATTTTTTATTTACAAACATTCAGGAAGACTTCTGTGTATCTGAATCTCTAACTCCTTTGTGGAATAATGAAGCATTTCATACTGCTATTGAATTTTCCTTATTCATCCATGAAATTCAAAAACCCAGCGATTGTGATTTTGAGGAAGTCTTTGAATACCATAAAGCCAATTATGACAATATCAGGCGGAAGCTAAGTAGTGTCGACTGGCAAAATAGCCTTAGAAATGAAGGAAATATTGTAACCGCAGTGGACGTATTTTACAAAATTATTTTCAAGATAATTCATGAAGAGGTGCCTATTAAGAAAAAAAAAAGACGACACGGCAACTCGAAGCATCCCGTTTGGTATAATAGACAAATTAAGAGTTTGAAAAATAGGAAGCAAAAAGCCCATAAGCTATATAAGAAAAACCAAAATAATGAGCACTTGGAAAAATATTTCGACATTTGCGATAAACTAAATATGGCCATAGATTCTGCACTTGCGGATTATAACTCAAAAACGGAACAGCAGATCAAATCTTGTCCAAAGAATTTTTTCAACTACGTCAAAACTAAACTAAAATCAGACAATTTCCCATCAACAATACACTTGGATGACAACGTACGTGATAGCTCGGAAGAAATCTGCAACCTATTTGCAACATTCTTCCTAGAAATATATACGACTTTTTCTGAACAAGACCGTGATCGCGATTACTTCGCTTTTCTTCCCGATTTTCCTTTGGATATTAGTGTCAATCATGTCATAGTGGAAGACATTTTCAATTCTCTAAAACATTTAGATGTATCAAAAGGTTCTGGCCCTGATGGAATCCCACCATTATTTATGAATTGTTCTGGATGTTTAATATGTCTTTGCAATCTGGACAGTTCCCTAAAATATGGAAAAAATCTTTTTTAGTGCCTATATATAAATCAGGCAAAAAATCTGACGTACGTAATTATCGTGGGATAGCCATAATCTCCTGTATTCCGAAACTTTTCGAATCAATCATTAACGAAAAAATATTTCTTCAAATAACAAACAGAATTTCCAACCTCCAGCATGGCTTCTTCAAGGGTCGTTCGACCTCAACAAACTTACTAGAATTTATTAATTATACACTGATTGCAATGGATAATGGAAACTACGTGGAGGCACTTTATACAGACTTTAGTAAAGCATTTGATCGCATTGACATCCCAATGTTACTTTATAAATTGACAAAGATCGGCATTGAGCCTGGGCTACTTACATGGTTAGAATCATATCTCTCCGAACGTCAGCAAATAATTAAATTTAAAGGAAAGCAATCTAATCCAATTAAAGTCACCTCAGGAGTTCCACAAGGCTCTCATTTAGGCCCTCTATTGTTTATTTTATACGTGAACGATATCTCCTTCATTCTCAAAAAACTGAAAATACTAATTTATGCGGACGATATGAAACTTTATTTGGAGATAAGAAATGCCGAGGATATTAATACATTTCAAAACGAAATACAAATTTTCCACATGTGGTGTCAAAAAAGCCTCTTACAACTGAACGTGAAAAAGTGTAATTCAATAACCTTTAGTCGAAAACGACAAACACCGAATGTTGAGATTACCTTAGGAAATCAGACTGTAGTAAAATGTGAAAGAATTAGGGATTTAGGTGTTATATTAGATTCAAAGTTAAATTTTATTGATCATTATAACACAATTATACACAAAACTAACAACATGCTCAGTTTTATAAAACGCTTTAGCTATCATTTTGAAGATTCTTATACAATAAAAATATTATATATTGCATATGTTAGGTCGATATTGGAATATTGCAATATTATTTGGTGCCCTTTTTCAAGCAGACATGAAGAACGAATAGAATCGGTACAAAAACAGTTTTTATTATTTGCCCTTCGTAAATTAGGATGGACAGCATTCCCTCTGCCATCTTATGAAGCACGCTGCTTGCTTATCAATATTCAAACATTAAAGGAGCGTCGCGAATTTGCAATGCTCTCGTTCATTAATAATATCGTTTCGCATCGTATCGATTCAGCTGAAATTTTATCCAAATTGAACTTTTATGCACCTTCACGACAGCTACGAAATCGAAGTATATTTTCAATAACTCCTTTTCGCACAAACTATGCAAAATATAGCCCCATAAATCGAATGATGTCTATTTATAATCACTATTGCGACTCAATTGATTTTACAATGTCTAAACTGAAACTAAAACAATATTTTATACACAAAAGAAATTCTAACGCGTAAGAGGATGATTCTGTAAAAGCCGAAATTGCTTCATTTATACTAAATTCACGAAATATACACATTAGTAATTAAGGAAATCTGTAGTCTACATCGATTGACGAAATAAATAAATGTAAATGTAAATGTAATTATGGCAATGGTGCCAGATGCGCCACAATACTCCCTCCTTTAATTTTTTCAATATCTTAGAGGGATTTTTACATGGCGTCCTGATTTCGTCCGATAGACAGGGTGTTGGCTATCGTCGATGGCTTTGGTACTCGGGACATCTCTGGTTACCGTAGTATTGGTTTCCGCTACTGGGAGAAATGCAACCTTTAGACGAACGATCGGGGAGCGTTTTCTGTTGATGTCTATGATAAAGACTTTCTTCTTACGATGCAACACCCGAAATGGTCCTACAAATGGATGTGTGAACGGTGGTTCCTTCTGAACGTATATTGCGGGCTTCGAGTGATTTGTTGTTGGTGTTGGTCGCAGCTTTGCAAGGGTTGCCTTTAGATCCACGATGAACTCGGATACAGGCTTCTTATTGGAGCTCTCGGCCAAAAATTCACCAGGTAGGCGTAGCGTGGTTCCGAGTGTTGCTTCGGCTGAAGATGCAGACCGCATACCGAGGAGGACGAAGGGTAAAGACTCCGTCCATTTTGGGTTTGCGTGGCACATGATGGCAGATTTCAGCTGCCGATGAGTCCTTTCGATTTGCCCGTTAGCCTGGGGATGAAATGGCCTCGTTTTCAGGTGATTAATTCCTATGATGATGGACAGCTCTTGAAAGAACTCGGACTCTAACTGTCTTCCTAAGTCGGTTGTGATGTTGACTGGTACTCCAAATATCGCGACCCAGCCACTCACGAAAGCTCGTGCAACGGTAATTGCAGTCATGTTAGGGATATGTATGACTTCTGGCCAACGAGTGAATTTGTCAATCATGGTCAGACAATATGCGTTACCATCCGATCGTGGTAGTGGACCAATCAAGTCCATGTAGATGTGTGCGAACCTTTCGCTCGGCGTGTGTATTTGGATGATCGGCGGCTTGTTGTGGCGGTGTATTTTGGACTTTTGGCAAGGTATACATTGTACAACAAAGTTCTTGCAGTCCCGACGAATAGAGGGCCACACATACCGATCAGTGTTGTTGCACGCACACCAGGATGTGAAGTACTGTGTAGTTTCCGAATTACCTCCGTACGGAACTCTTTCGGAACGAATGGCCGGATTGCATCTGTTGAGACGTCACAGTACATCGATGTGGTGCAAAGTGGTGATTTGAGTGTCTTCAATCTCAGTGTGGTGTTTGGCGGCGGGCTTTCTAGAAACATTTTTAGTTCTGGGTCCGATTTCTGCTGCTCTGCCGTTCTGCTGAAATCAATTAGTACCTCTGTGTTGGCAATTGTTTCGATGCGACTCAGCATGTCGGCAACTTGGTTTGCCTCTCCTGGTACGTGGCGAATATCCGTCGTGTACTCGCTAATGAACGTTCCCTGTTGAACGGCTGGTGAAGCAGATCACTGCGCTGTGTTTTTTACAGCCAGTGTAGCTGAGCTAGAAGTCCGTTACACTGGCTGTGGAGGGACGCTACTCTGTGTCGTCCAACAGGCGACCGCTCCAACTGCTTCCTAAATTCCGATGTATTGTTACCAGTAAATTTTTGGTTTAACTAGCACATGTATTTGCTATTTGCGCTTGAAATTAAGTAATGTAGTGGTAGTAATAAGCTTTCCATTTTGGTTTAAACGCAAGGGCAGTTTTTAAAACAGGATTTGATTAATTAGTTTAGCTCATCTAAGCAATTTTATCAATTCTGTAAATTAAAAGGAATTTTACGGAACTTGGTGAATTTGGCCCCACTTGCAACTGGTATAATCAACCTGCACAAAGTGTTGCATAACGCAGGGCTGTTTTTGGAACAAAATGTGTTATCATTCAGCCCTTCGCTATGCAAAATCACGATATTATGACAGATGGGCTAAGCGCGGCCGTTCCTTTCAATCGGGAAAAGGCCGCGTGGAATTTTGGTGAAATGCGCTAATAGTGTCGTGGTGGTACTAGTTGTCTCTTTCGCTCTACCCATCATCATCAGCGTTGACCCATTTTGCATTGTACGCTTGGGTTCAATGTTTGGTGCGAATGTGTTGGTAGGTAGGGGAACTGGAGGTAAAATGAACACGTTAAGCAAAGTCATTATTTTCTAATTAATAAGAGAATGAGATATTACAATCTCCTTATGTTTCTTGTTAGATATGTTTTGTATATATCTGGTAAAAATACTTCGTCATAAACACATTTTTTCAAACATGATTCTTGATTTCTAAACATGTCCAAAAATGAGACATGTTTATAGCGAGTGGGTAAAATGAACAGCTTCTGGTGGCCTGCAAAATGTCCTGTGTGTATGCAATGCGCAGAGTTGGTAAGCATTTTCCGATCAATGCTAATATTCCAACAAATCATGAGCTTTGCATACACACAGGGCATTTTGCAGGTAAAAAAATTGTCACGGAAGAATTGAGTTTTCATGACGTAATATTAACCATTTTACAATCCTGCGGCATCGAAACACATCTACAAACTTGGGGTTATCCATGGGTGTTTGAACTTTTAGGATCTATTTGAGAGCAACTAGAAAGCTTGTTCTATACATGAGATGTGATTATATTGTCTAAAATTTGATTTTTCTTCACCGGTCCGGGTGTTTTTTCCCACACACTAAGTACTAAGAAAATAAATATTTTACATTAAGTAGTATAGTCCTACGTCTACAGTTCGTGCAACCCCATAGGGCTGCCCCTTGTAGTTTTTACCGTACAAAATGTTCGAGACATCCTGTATGTGCGGTACAGGGTAGCGATTGGGCACGGTGATAGCGTTCAGGCCTCTGTAATCACCGCAGGGACGCCATTTTCCATTGGTTTTTTTTAATCATATGGAGGGGACTTGCCCAGCAGCTTTTGGATGGCTGGCAAATTCCCTGCTCCATAAGAAACCTGAACTCCGCCTTAGCTTCAGTCAGCTTTTCTATCAGTTGTCTGCGAGGGCCATTGACAATGTTTTATTTAGTAACAATAGGATAGTATTTATTTACAAAAATAAAATGTCAGTGCCGAATGTGGCTACGTCAAATCGCTTTTTGCAATGCTGTCCGACTTCGCTGCCGCTCAGTCGGACTTAACCTAAGGATAGCCCCTATGTTTGAGTATACCGGGCAAACGAGTGGATTACAAGTTTGATTGCACGTTTCGATAGTAAGATCAAAAACACCTCGTCCGTCGAATCTTTGGACTCGACTATGCGGTAAAGCCGTATCACACTACCTTCACCCTTAACGTTACTTTCTCATGAGCAATGCCATTGTTAGAAAAGTAAGTGGGAACAACTTATTTTTCCAGTTTAAACTACTTTAAAGATTTCCCCCCGAATTTTTTTCATTGCTTGTTATAAAATAAGCCATTTAGAACCATTTCCAAAAGAAATTAGCCATCTTTTCGAAAAAGCCGCTATTCGGAACAATTACCCAAAAATTAGCTACAAAGCGTTATGAAAAAGTTTCCAAAAATGGCTCGATGTTGCACCGAATTACCGAATAAATCAAGATTTTGAAACTCTTTTTTTTTCAAATATCTCGAAAACTTACTCGGAATTAACCATAAAAATGAAACTACTCGTTATATGCCACCCCGTAACAATGTAAATTCATCCCGCGGGAGGTATACAGGCTACACCCTAGAGCGCGTCGAGCGAATTCACTGTTTAGCTGCATCCGGAATGCGGGATTAAATTTGGCTGACACCCACACTGTTTTGCTTCACGCTTGTGTGAAACTGGGCAACTCTTTCAGCAACTCCTCCGTCGTTCTTTCCGGTGGTCTTTTTGTTTCCTCCCCACTTTTGTGTACTCACTGCTGGCTGACAGTTGAACTAGAAGAATAACTTAGGCACGAAACAGAGCGCACCGGATAGCCCAGAGTGAAATGTTGCGAACGGGTTTAAAATAATAAAATAAATTTTATTAATCACGGAGCAGAAAATGCTCTTCCGACCTCACCATTTAACTCTATAATTGTGTTGGGCGTACAAGTTTGAATGCACTTTTCACGCATGTATAGTCACTTCAACTCTGGGAGCCCAGCTGACGGTGATGATGATATCACTGCACATCTCTCGTTAGCTGCACGGGTTATGTGTGGGACTTGGTGGGTATTGTTCTGGTTTGTAGATCTGTCAGTGGTTGTCCTGTTTATTGGGAAACGTATCATAGTTGACCTTTGCATAATCCCGTATCAGTTTTGCTTGAACCGTAATTGAGTGAATTATTATTTGTGTGGTAATATATTGGCTATTAATATTGAATAGTTTGAATGAGTGTAGCACTGGTGTAACGTACTGTCGAAAGAAAAAATGCCATAAGTGTGATGTTAAAAAGCACTGTACACAAACGAACTTTAACGTGAGTTTTAAACGCTCTCCGATTTAGAACTGCTACCGACTCAATGCCCACGGATGCACAGCGTAAAGAGAAGAGGAGAAAGAGCAAATAAAATATATAGTTTGTGACAGTCAAAAGTTGGGACAGTTCTGAAAATATTTGCACTAGAAGGAGTCATTTACGTTGCTGATAATCGGATAAGTATATCATCGTCTGTTTTTTTGGCGATTACGGAGGCCAGAGCTTAGAAAAATTGCCATCCCCACGTGAGCTTGAAAGAGAAACGAAATTCAATTCACGCCCGATGTGATAAATGAAATGTTTGGTTCGCTTCCCTCGACATTCGCTCTTTCGATACAACGCATTAGCGTTCGCAAATGTTCGTTTTCAGAAGCAAACTGAATTTTGTTTCTATACTAGCTCTAAGAAGGATTATCGAGCAGATGTGCACCAGAAATAGATAACTGAGTTTGAAATATCGCACCACTGCTGGAGGCACAAAATCCGTCGGTTAACCAATCAGAAGTTGGTCTGACAAATAGGAGATACATCGGTGAGAACCGATTCCAGAATCGCACCGAGGCCTGTATTCACCAGAAAAAAAAATCGTGAGTCATCAATAACTTTGTTGCCCCAAGTTGATATCCTAAAATTATAAAACCTAAACCTAAAACTTAAACTGAATATCTTAAATTTACCGTTAGCCGTCTGCCGATGGGCTATGAGGCAGACTTCAATATGCTTCCCCATAGCTTTATTCAGCACCAAAGTCTGACAATGTCTGAGCTAGCTTATGGGAAGCATACAGTGATAATAATATCTCAAGCCTGATCGCGATCCACTGGAGCTAAAAATAGATAACGACCTAATTCTGCCCGAGGAGGGGTGATGACGATTTGCTTATAAGAGGCATTGGGGGTAGATGGGTTCATTGATGGGTATTGGAGTTGTGGCGGAGATCACGTATCTTTTTTTATCGTACCTTTTCTCAGTGTGTCCAAAAAAGGTGAATTATTACCGTTTCAGTCTTTCTTTCATTGTCTATTTTCCGTGGTTTTCCGTTCCTAAAAACCTTAAAAAATGAAAAAAATATAACTATTGCCAAAACAAGGAATACATGCATAAATTTCATTTATTATTGACGAATTTAGCGATAACTCGAACAAATGTTGGCAGCACCTTCTCAGATTTTAATGAAACAAAAAGACACAAAAAGCCACTTTGCATACTTTGTTTTTCCAAAAATGATCTAGACTGTCTTTTAAAAGGGTCAAACTTTTTTTTCCCATTTTGGTTATAGTCAAAAAATGACAAATCCAACAAAAAATATTGCAGTGATTTTCACAAAATTAGTCAAATTTTTAAATAAAAATATTGAAAAAATTCTTCATCGGATCCTACACTGAAAAAAATCGATTTTAAAAATTTAAACTCGATTTACAAAAAAAAACCCGATCTTTGATTTGGATGAAATTTTGTTCCAAGATAGGTTATGTTCCCTACCTACAGTCAAACTTTTCGTTGTCCAAACTGATTTTTTTAAATGTATTTTTATCGAAAACTAAACCAATGAAAGTCATAATCATCATCATGAAAGCTGAAGGAATGGACTTGCCATCAACGTTTCGAAGACCAAAAACATGAGAGGAAGAGGTTCTAGAGACGACAATATTAACCCTTTCATGCCCAACTTTTTTCTCATGCATGTGGGGTCCCAAAACTATTTTTTCCTGAAAACGGTGGAGTCAAGAAACACGAAAAGCCCTTTTTGATAAAGATAGGTGCTTTCCTCGCAGTGCTAGAAGCTGCTCATTTTTTACCTTCCTATTCCCAATACAATTCTCCTAGAATATTTGCAATAGTCCAATTGCGTAGAAAATGTAGCTAAAGACAGTCTAAATTGATATGTTTTATCAGTTTTCAATAATATTGTAACATAACGAATATGAATACGATATATGAAAAATTAATTTTCAGTCGTCAACGTAAACTGTTCCTGGCAGCACTGCTCCATTAGAATCCAATCAGACTAATTGCAATAACTTCAGTTCTAAAGCTGATCCTTGTAACTGTTAATACTCAAATGAAAGGCAATAGTTACAGTTATTACCCTTACTTGTTTTTGCGAGCAAATCTTGCCTCAATCAAAAGTTATAGCTGTTAAAAAACGTTGCTGTCCACAAGCAACATGGGCATGAATGGGTTAACCTCCCATCTCGAGTTCGGATTGACGGTGACGAAATCGAGATGGTCGACGAATTGCTGGACTATGCTCGTGGAGGACCAACGTGCCCTTGGAGTTTTCGAACGAAAGGTGTTGCGTACCATCTGTAGTGGCGTGCAGATGGATGACGGAACGTGGCGCAGGCGAATGAACCATGAGTCGCATCAGCTGCTAGAAGAACCATCCATCGCCTACCGCAAAAATAGGACGTTTGCGGTGGGCTGGACACGTCGTAATAATGTTGGACGTCGACCCGGTAAAGATAGTTCTTGAGGGCGACCCTGCAGGAACAAGAAGACGGGGCGCACAGCGAGCACTGTGGATCGACCAGATAGAGGACGACCTGCGAACCCTTCGAAGTCTGCGAGGTTGGCGACAAGCAACAATAGACCGAGTGGAGTGGAGACGGCTTTTGCATACAGCAAAAATTTCTGGCACCTATTCGTCAAGACCATTCGGAAAATACCCAGTCAGTCTAGAGTCTAGACTGTGAACTCTGGACTCTGCACTCTTCACGCTGGATTTTGGACACCGGGCTCTGGCCTCGATATTCTGTGCTATGGATTCTGGACTCTGAACTATGGTCTCTGGGGTCTTGATTCTGGAATACGACCTCTAGACTCTGGATTCTGAAGTCTGGACTCTGAACTCTGGAATCTGCATTCGGGACTTTGGATTCTGGACTCTTGGCTCTCCCCTTGGGACTGGATTCTGGGTTCTGGTCTCTGGACTATGGAAACTGAATTGTTGATTCTGGACTCTTCACTCTCATCGCTGGATGATGGACTCTTGGCGCTGGCCTCAAATTTCTGTACTATGCACTCTGAACCATGGGCTCTGGTATCTGGCGTCTTGATCCTTCACTCTGGAATCTGAACTCTAGACTCTGGACTCTGAACCTTAGGCCCTGCACTCGGATCTCTGTATTCTGGACTGTGGGCTCTCTCCTAGGGACTCTGGATTCTGGTCTCTAGGGTCTGTGCTCTGTACTCTGGGCTCCGGTCTATGGGCTCGAGATTCTGTGTTATGGACGCTGGATTCTAGCCTCTGAGTTCTGGGCTCTGTGCTCTGGAGTCTGAACTTTTGCCTCAGTAATTTGGGTTATGTACTTCGGGCTTTGGATTCTGGTCTCAGAGCTCTGGACTCTGGCCACAGTAATTTGAGTTGAGGACTCTGGGCTCTGTTCTCTGCACCCAGGATTCTCGACTCTGTTCTCTGCGCTCTGAGCTCTGGACTCTGCATTCTCTGGATTCTGGACTCTGAGCTCTGGAATCTGGAATCTAAACTCTGGTCTCATTATTTTGGGTTAGGGGCTCTGATCTTAGGGATCTGACACTGGGCTCTGGCATCTGAACTCTGAACTCTGGGCTCTGAACTCTACACTCGGAACTCTGGATTCTGCACTCTGAGCTCTGTCTTCGAAACTCTGGGCTCTGATCGCTGTGCTATGGACTCTGGACTCTGCATTCTCGACACTGAATTCTGGATTATGAACTCTAGACTCGCCTCAGTATTTTGGGTTAAGGACTCGCGATTCTGGATTCCGGTCTCTCTCCTCGGGACTCTGGACTCTGGGCTTTGGAATCTGGAGTCCGGGTCCTCTCCTCGGGATTCTGGGTTCTGGTTTCTGTGCTATGGACCCTGAAAAAAAATAAACTGAGTTTTGTAAGCGTAGCTCGACTTTGAAGTAATACACAACCTTACGAACCAGACGCTGGAATGTTAGCCAGCGGATTAGTTACTCCGTTGCCCTTTAGTTGGGGCGAAATACTGGCATGGCGACAGTTCCTGATCGATAGTTGGTTGCGATGGGCCACCAGTAGCTGGGGCATTTTTTCGGACAGTCATCATAGCCAACTGCTTTCCTCCGGTGGACGGGCTGCTTGCTAGTGCTTGAACGAATACGAATGATGAGAAAAACCGACCGACCAATATTCATATATGAACACACGAGAAAGCACTACTATCGCTCTCTCGCTCGTTTTCGTGCCAATGCTGTGCCTTTCCTTTCCGTTCGGCTACCAATACTAGCATAACCAAAACGAATATTCTGTCTTTCCATCGCCTTCAATCTAGTGGCCAGTGCTAGCAAACTTGCATGTTCAATTTTTCAATAATAACATTCCAACAATATTTTCAAAGAATGTTGCAGATTTGAAAAGAAGGAAGGAAAAGATTTTCACCAATTTAAATTCTTTTGTATTATTTGTTAGCGCTGATAAAGGCTATTTAGTTTGCTACTAGCAAGGAGCTGCACAAACAAATAGATTTATGCAGTTAATCAACGGAGGCTGCCAAATAGTTCGAATGAAAGCATGCGACTAGTGTACTTTGCACGTTCTATATTTTATCAATACTAGAGAGGATCGATAAAATAATTCAAAGTGTAATAGCAACATGCAATTGTGGCAACACTGGCCATGGGATGGTGGGGTACACGCACATTCGTTTTAGTTATGATGGTATTAGCAGCAGAAAGGAATGGAAAAGCAATGCACGAAAATGAGCGAGAGGATAATTTAAATTCTCTTTCTTTCTTTCCACACATCGTATTTCTTATATAGCTTTCTGAAAATTATTTGTTATACACCATAAAATGTAAATTTCAGTTTAACTCTTATTAGAACACAATTAATTGGTTCTGTAAAGAACCGTTTGTTGTTATGCGCTTGACGCACTATTTTGCATCCTCGAACAAACCGACCAAGTAGGCATCGTTGGCTTCTCGGGGCACCATTACGACTGAGCTTTGTAAGCGTAGCTCGATTTTGCAGTCCTGTACAATCTCACGAACCAGACGCTGGAACGATAGCCTACAGATTAGTTGCTCTGTTGACCTTTAGTTGGGGCGAAATTCTTGCAGGGCGACAGTTCCTGATCGGTAGATGGTTGCGATGGGTTACTAGTAGCTGGGGCACTTTTTCGGACCGTCGTCATTTCCAACTGCTTTCCTTCGGTGGACTGGCTGCTTGGCCTAACCAAGGGAATATGCCGTCTTTCTCCCCACCAACTGCTCTCGCAACCCAATACGAATAATCATAGGAACAAACATGTAGTGGACCTGTATATATATATATATATATATATATATATATATATATATATATATATATATATATATATATATATATATATATATATATATATATATATATATATATATATATATATATATATATATATATATATATATATATATATATATATATATATATATATATATATATATATATATATATATATATATATATATATATATATAAACTTTTCATTATTTTATTGTTCGGTTGGCCCACCATTTTGACGGCTCTGTGCGGGATGGGCTGAAAATTTTCACTTTTCCGAGTCGTCTTCGAAAGATTTTTCAAAACACAATTTTTTGTTATTAGTGCATGTTATACATACTTCAAATTTTAATACAGCATAAAGGAACATATTGCCAACAAATTGAATTGGTCTAAAAATCAAATCATTCTGTTAAGTATGATAAAAGTTATTAACGTTCAAAATCTGACGCGGCGCCGCAGCCGATATTTTGAAACGGGACCCCTATATTGAAAGCTTAAATGTATTCTACATTAAAAGAGAGGAGAAGATAGAAGGAAGAAGTAAATGGTAATGATCAAGCGTGTTTAACTAAAATCTATTTTTTATATAATAATTATATTATTGCATTCTAACTTGTTTCCGCGATAACTACGACTACAAGAGGTAAAATTACTTCTAGTTTGTAAAAATTTATTTCTAATTTCAATTAGTTTGTCGCAGAATCGATTTGGGGTTAGAATCCTATGTGACTAATATGAGCCACATTTAATACTTGAATTATTCAATAAGCACAAGTAAGCTATCCCATTTTTTCAATAATATATAAACACGTTATGCTAACATCATTCTTAATAGGTGTTATGTGAAAATCTCAAGCTGTAATCCGTAGTACCGAAGGTGGTTTGGATTCGCACTAAAAAATTGTGAGTTAAGTGAGGTTATGCTAGACTAAGTTTATTGAAATAAATATATTCCAGCTGAAGCTGATCACACACTAAACCCGGATCTGCTCTCGGAATTGAAGAATCCCAATATTCTTCAGAGAACCTCAGATACGCTAATCGGCAATATGGATGACATCAATGCTAAAAACCCTCATCTGGAACTATCGGAGATAATGTGTGCCAAGTGCAGTAGCCGGGAAACAATTGAAGTTTCTTTCAATGCGATACCGATAGCAGCTTTTCGATGCGATAGATGCCGTGCTATAAGTAGCGTTAAGAAAGCTTCGTATAAAAGCGAGCACGGAGATACGAATGCAACTAGACTGGCAATGCAGATGCAGTTTATTGAGCAAGAGTAAGCGACCGTTGGAACGAGAGAGTGAGCTACAGAAACTTTGCATTAAACAAGAGCAGACGGTAGAACAGAAATTACTCGAAGATCGAGAGACGTTAGAGAGACGATTTCTCAAACAATACTGAAATTTTCAAGAGAGAAAGGTGCAAAAAAGGACGAGCAGGCACTATTTTCAATGTCCGGACTACGCATAATAAAGGTAAGAAGGTTTTAAGCTCATTTTGTAATGTTTTGCCTTTCTCAATAGAAAGGTATTGCAATTGCTCTGAAAACCGTCTTTTTAACGGAGGCCCGGAGGGCCGAGTGACATATACCATTCGATTCAGTTCGTCGAGTTCGGCAAATGTCTGTGTGTGTGTATGTATGTGTGTGTGTATGTATGTGTGTGTGTATGTGCGTCTGTGTGTGTGTACGCGAACACAATCTCACTCACTTTTCTCAGAGATGGATGAACCGATTTTTACAAACTTAGTCCCAAATGAAAGGTGCAACGTTCCCATAGGCTGCTATTGAATTTCTAATGGATCCGACTTCCGGTTCCGGAATTACAGGGTGATGAGTACGATCACGCAGAAAACGTCGAATTTAAGAAATTCTGCAATGAATGTATAATGGTGAAAATTTTTCCAAAATGTGACCACAACTGCTTCGATTTGTAGTACTAGGTCATTAACAGCCATTCAAAGTCTCTTTGGTCACATTGGCCACCATCATCGGTTCCGGAAGCCCCGGCGGAAGTATCCAAATTCAGACTAACAGTCACATCGGTTTCTCGGAGGTGGCTAGACCGAATCAACCAAACTTAGTCTCAAATGAAAGATGTTGCGTCCCCGTAAATGGCTATTAAATTTTATCCCCAACCGACTTCCGGTTCCGGAGTTACGGGTTGTGGCGTGCGATCACATAGCAAATTGTGATTCAAACCGATACCCCGATGGAAGCAAAAAAGGTAAAAATTTCGCTAAAATGTCTCTCAAATAACTTAACTTTGCAGTTCTAGGTCACCGACGGCCAAACAAACTTTCGTTGACTACATTGACCACCATAGACGGTTCCGGAAGTGCCCGGGAAAAGCGGCCATCTTTCATAACTAGCAAACTCATATCAGTTTCTCGGAAATGGTTGGGCCGATTTTCACAAACTTAGTCCCAAATGATAGCTCTATTATCCCCTTGCCATGACTTGCCATCAACGTTTCGAAGACCAAAAACATGAGAGGAAGAGGTTCTAGAGACGACAATATTAACCCTTTCATGCCCAACTTTTTTCTCATGCATGTGGGGTCCCAAAACTATTTTTTCCTGAAAACGGTGGAGTCAAGAAACACGAAAAGCCCTTTTTGATAAAGATAGGTGCTTTCCTCGCAGTGCTAGAAGCTGCTCATTTTTTACCTTCCTATTCCCAATACAATTCTCCTAGAATATTTGCAATAGTCCAATTGCGTAGAAAATGTAGCTAAAGACAGTCTAAATTGATATGTTTTATCAGTTTTCAATAATATTGTAACATAACGAATATGAATACGATATATGAAAAATTAATTTTCAGTCGTCAACGTAAACTGTTCCTGGCAGCACTGCTCCATTAGAATCCAATCAGACTAATTGCAATAACTTCAGTTCTAAAGCTGATCCTTGTAACTGTTAATACTCAAATGAAAGGCAATAGTTACAGTTATTACCCTTACTTGTTTTTGCGAGCAAATCTTGCCTCAATCAAAAGTTATAGCTGTTAAAAAACGTTGCTGTCCACAAGCAACATGGGCATGAATGGGTTAACCTCCCATCTCGAGTTCGGATTGACGGTGACGAAATCGAGATGGTCGACGAATTGCTGGACTATGCTCGTGGAGGACCAACGTGCCCTTGGAGTTTTCGAACGAAAGGTGTTGCGTACCATCTGTAGTGGCGTGCAGATGGATGACGGAACGTGGCGCAGGCGAATGAACCATGAGTCGCATCAGCTGCTAGAAGAACCATCCATCGCCTACCGCAAAAATAGGACGTTTGCGGTGGGCTGGACACGTCGTAATAATGTTGGACGTCGACCCGGTAAAGATAGTTCTTGAGGGCGACCCTGCAGGAACAAGAAGACGGGGCGCACAGCGAGCACTGTGGATCGACCAGATAGAGGACGACCTGCGAACCCTTCGAAGTCTGCGAGGTTGGCGACAAGCAACAATAGACCGAGTGGAGTGGAGACGGCTTTTGCATACAGCAAAAATTTCTGGCACCTATTCGTCAAGACCATTCGGAAAATACCCAGTCAGTCTAGAGTCTAGACTGTGAACTCTGGACTCTGCACTCTTCACGCTGGATTTTGGACACCGGGCTCTGGCCTCGATATTCTGTGCTATGGATTCTGGACTCTGAACTATGGTCTCTGGGGTCTTGATTCTGGAATACGACCTCTAGACTCTGGATTCTGAAGTCTGGACTCTGAACTCTGGAATCTGCATTCGGGACTTTGGATTCTGGACTCTTGGCTCTCCCCTTGGGACTGGATTCTGGGTTCTGGTCTCTGGACTATGGAAACTGAATTGTTGATTCTGGACTCTTCACTCTCATCGCTGGATGATGGACTCTTGGCGCTGGCCTCAAATTTCTGTACTATGCACTCTGAACCATGGGCTCTGGTATCTGGCGTCTTGATCCTTCACTCTGGAATCTGAACTCTAGACTCTGGACTCTGAACCTTAGGCCCTGCACTCGGATCTCTGTATTCTGGACTGTGGGCTCTCTCCTAGGGACTCTGGATTCTGGTCTCTAGGGTCTGTGCTCTGTACTCTGGGCTCCGGTCTATGGGCTCGAGATTCTGTGTTATGGACGCTGGATTCTAGCCTCTGAGTTCTGGGCTCTGTGCTCTGGAGTCTGAACTTTTGCCTCAGTAATTTGGGTTATGTACTTCGGGCTTTGGATTCTGGTCTCAGAGCTCTGGACTCTGGCCACAGTAATTTGAGTTGAGGACTCTGGGCTCTGTTCTCTGCACCCAGGATTCTCGACTCTGTTCTCTGCGCTCTGAGCTCTGGACTCTGCATTCTCTGGATTCTGGACTCTGAGCTCTGGAATCTGGAATCTAAACTCTGGTCTCATTATTTTGGGTTAGGGGCTCTGATCTTAGGGATCTGACACTGGGCTCTGGCATCTGAACTCTGAACTCTGGGCTCTGAACTCTACACTCGGAACTCTGGATTCTGCACTCTGAGCTCTGTCTTCGAAACTCTGGGCTCTGATCGCTGTGCTATGGACTCTGGACTCTGCATTCTCGACACTGAATTCTGGATTATGAACTCTAGACTCGCCTCAGTATTTTGGGTTAAGGACTCGCGATTCTGGATTCCGGTCTCTCTCCTCGGGACTCTGGACTCTGGGCTTTGGAATCTGGAGTCCGGGTCCTCTCCTCGGGATTCTGGGTTCTGGTTTCTGTGCTATGGACCCTGAAAAAAAATAAACTGAGTTTTGTAAGCGTAGCTCGACTTTGAAGTAATACACAACCTTACGAACCAGACGCTGGAATGTTAGCCAGCGGATTAGTTACTCCGTTGCCCTTTAGTTGGGGCGAAATACTGGCATGGCGACAGTTCCTGATCGATAGTTGGTTGCGATGGGCCACCAGTAGCTGGGGCATTTTTTCGGACAGTCATCATAGCCAACTGCTTTCCTCCGGTGGACGGGCTGCTTGCTAGTGCTTGAACGAATACGAATGATGAGAAAAACCGACCGACCAATATTCATATATGAACACACGAGAAAGCACTACTATCGCTCTCTCGCTCGTTTTCGTGCCAATGCTGTGCCTTTCCTTTCCGTTCGGCTACCAATACTAGCATAACCAAAACGAATATTCTGTCTTTCCATCGCCTTCAATCTAGTGGCCAGTGCTAGCAAACTTGCATGTTCAATTTTTCAATAATAACATTCCAACAATATTTTCAAAGAATGTTGCAGATTTGAAAAGAAGGAAGGAAAAGATTTTCACCAATTTAAATTCTTTTGTATTATTTGTTAGCGCTGATAAAGGCTATTTAGTTTGCTACTAGCAAGGAGCTGCACAAACAAATAGATTTATGCAGTTAATCAACGGAGGCTGCCAAATAGTTCGAATGAAAGCATGCGACTAGTGTACTTTGCACGTTCTATATTTTATCAATACTAGAGAGGATCGATAAAATAATTCAAAGTGTAATAGCAACATGCAATTGTGGCAACACTGGCCATGGGATGGTGGGGTACACGCACATTCGTTTTAGTTATGATGGTATTAGCAGCAGAAAGGAATGGAAAAGCAATGCACGAAAATGAGCGAGAGGATAATTTAAATTCTCTTTCTTTCTTTCCACACATCGTATTTCTTATATAGCTTTCTGAAAATTATTTGTTATACACCATAAAATGTAAATTTCAGTTTAACTCTTATTAGAACACAATTAATTGGTTCTGTAAAGAACCGTTTGTTGTTATGCGCTTGACGCACTATTTTGCATCCTCGAACAAACCGACCAAGTAGGCATCGTTGGCTTCTCGGGGCACCATTACGACTGAGCTTTGTAAGCGTAGCTCGATTTTGCAGTCCTGTACAATCTCACGAACCAGACGCTGGAACGATAGCCTACAGATTAGTTGCTCTGTTGACCTTTAGTTGGGGCGAAATTCTTGCAGGGCGACAGTTCCTGATCGGTAGATGGTTGCGATGGGTTACTAGTAGCTGGGGCACTTTTTCGGACCGTCGTCATTTCCAACTGCTTTCCTTCGGTGGACTGGCTGCTTGGCCTAACCAAGGGAATATGCCGTCTTTCTCCCCACCAACTGCTCTCGCAACCCAATACGAATAATCATAGGAACAAACATGTAGTGGACCTGTATATATATATATATATATATATATATATATATATATATATATATATATATATATATATATATATATATATATATATATATATATATATATATATATATATATATATATATATATATATATATATATATATATATATATATATATATATATATATATATATATATATATATATATATATATATATATATAAACTTTTCATTATTTTATTGTTCGGTTGGCCCACCATTTTGACGGCTCTGTGCGGGATGGGCTGAAAATTTTCACTTTTCCGAGTCGTCTTCGAAAGATTTTTCAAAACACAATTTTTTGTTATTAGTGCATGTTATACATACTTCAAATTTTAATACAGCATAAAGGAACATATTGCCAACAAATTGAATTGGTCTAAAAATCAAATCATTCTGTTAAGTATGATAAAAGTTATTAACGTTCAAAATCTGACGCGGCGCCGCAGCCGATATTTTGAAACGGGACCCCTATATTGAAAGCTTAAATGTATTCTACATTAAAAGAGAGGAGAAGATAGAAGGAAGAAGTAAATGGTAATGATCAAGCGTGTTTAACTAAAATCTATTTTTTATATAATAATTATATTATTGCATTCTAACTTGTTTCCGCGATAACTACGACTACAAGAGGTAAAATTACTTCTAGTTTGTAAAAATTTATTTCTAATTTCAATTAGTTTGTCGCAGAATCGATTTGGGGTTAGAATCCTATGTGACTAATATGAGCCACATTTAATACTTGAATTATTCAATAAGCACAAGTAAGCTATCCCATTTTTTCAATAATATATAAACACGTTATGCTAACATCATTCTTAATAGGTGTTATGTGAAAATCTCAAGCTGTAATCCGTAGTACCGAAGGTGGTTTGGATTCGCACTAAAAAATTGTGAGTTAAGTGAGGTTATGCTAGACTAAGTTTATTGAAATAAATATATTCCAGCTGAAGCTGATCACACACTAAACCCGGATCTGCTCTCGGAATTGAAGAATCCCAATATTCTTCAGAGAACCTCAGATACGCTAATCGGCAATATGGATGACATCAATGCTAAAAACCCTCATCTGGAACTATCGGAGATAATGTGTGCCAAGTGCAGTAGCCGGGAAACAATTGAAGTTTCTTTCAATGCGATACCGATAGCAGCTTTTCGATGCGATAGATGCCGTGCTATAAGTAGCGTTAAGAAAGCTTCGTATAAAAGCGAGCACGGAGATACGAATGCAACTAGACTGGCAATGCAGATGCAGTTTATTGAGCAAGAGTAAGCGACCGTTGGAACGAGAGAGTGAGCTACAGAAACTTTGCATTAAACAAGAGCAGACGGTAGAACAGAAATTACTCGAAGATCGAGAGACGTTAGAGAGACGATTTCTCAAACAATACTGAAATTTTCAAGAGAGAAAGGTGCAAAAAAGGACGAGCAGGCACTATTTTCAATGTCCGGACTACGCATAATAAAGGTAAGAAGGTTTTAAGCTCATTTTGTAATGTTTTGCCTTTCTCAATAGAAAGGTATTGCAATTGCTCTGAAAACCGTCTTTTTAACGGAGGCCCGGAGGGCCGAGTGACATATACCATTCGATTCAGTTCGTCGAGTTCGGCAAATGTCTGTGTGTGTGTATGTATGTGTGTGTGTATGTATGTGTGTGTGTATGTGCGTCTGTGTGTGTGTACGCGAACACAATCTCACTCACTTTTCTCAGAGATGGATGAACCGATTTTTACAAACTTAGTCCCAAATGAAAGGTGCAACGTTCCCATAGGCTGCTATTGAATTTCTAATGGATCCGACTTCCGGTTCCGGAATTACAGGGTGATGAGTACGATCACGCAGAAAACGTCGAATTTAAGAAATTCTGCAATGAATGTATAATGGTGAAAATTTTTCCAAAATGTGACCACAACTGCTTCGATTTGTAGTACTAGGTCATTAACAGCCATTCAAAGTCTCTTTGGTCACATTGGCCACCATCATCGGTTCCGGAAGCCCCGGCGGAAGTATCCAAATTCAGACTAACAGTCACATCGGTTTCTCGGAGGTGGCTAGACCGAATCAACCAAACTTAGTCTCAAATGAAAGATGTTGCGTCCCCGTAAATGGCTATTAAATTTTATCCCCAACCGACTTCCGGTTCCGGAGTTACGGGTTGTGGCGTGCGATCACATAGCAAATTGTGATTCAAACCGATACCCCGATGGAAGCAAAAAAGGTAAAAATTTCGCTAAAATGTCTCTCAAATAACTTAACTTTGCAGTTCTAGGTCACCGACGGCCAAACAAACTTTCGTTGACTACATTGACCACCATAGACGGTTCCGGAAGTGCCCGGGAAAAGCGGCCATCTTTCATAACTAGCAAACTCATATCAGTTTCTCGGAAATGGTTGGGCCGATTTTCACAAACTTAGTCCCAAATGATAGCTCTATTATCCCCTTGCCATGACTTGCCATCAACGTTTCGAAGACCAAAAACATGAGAGGAAGAGGTTCTAGAGACGACAATATTAACCCTTTCATGCCCAACTTTTTTCTCATGCATGTGGGGTCCCAAAACTATTTTTTCCTGAAAACGGTGGAGTCAAGAAACACGAAAAGCCCTTTTTGATAAAGATAGGTGCTTTCCTCGCAGTGCTAGAAGCTGCTCATTTTTTACCTTCCTATTCCCAATACAATTCTCCTAGAATATTTGCAATAGTCCAATTGCGTAGAAAATGTAGCTAAAGACAGTCTAAATTGATATGTTTTATCAGTTTTCAATAATATTGTAACATAACGAATATGAATACGATATATGAAAAATTAATTTTCAGTCGTCAACGTAAACTGTTCCTGGCAGCACTGCTCCATTAGAATCCAATCAGACTAATTGCAATAACTTCAGTTCTAAAGCTGATCCTTGTAACTGTTAATACTCAAATGAAAGGCAATAGTTACAGTTATTACCCTTACTTGTTTTTGCGAGCAAATCTTGCCTCAATCAAAAGTTATAGCTGTTAAAAAACGTTGCTGTCCACAAGCAACATGGGCATGAATGGGTTAACCTCCCATCTCGAGTTCGGATTGACGGTGACGAAATCGAGATGGTCGACGAATTGCTGGACTATGCTCGTGGAGGACCAACGTGCCCTTGGAGTTTTCGAACGAAAGGTGTTGCGTACCATCTGTAGTGGCGTGCAGATGGATGACGGAACGTGGCGCAGGCGAATGAACCATGAGTCGCATCAGCTGCTAGAAGAACCATCCATCGCCTACCGCAAAAATAGGACGTTTGCGGTGGGCTGGACACGTCGTAATAATGTTGGACGTCGACCCGGTAAAGATAGTTCTTGAGGGCGACCCTGCAGGAACAAGAAGACGGGGCGCACAGCGAGCACTGTGGATCGACCAGATAGAGGACGACCTGCGAACCCTTCGAAGTCTGCGAGGTTGGCGACAAGCAACAATAGACCGAGTGGAGTGGAGACGGCTTTTGCATACAGCAAAAATTTCTGGCACCTATTCGTCAAGACCATTCGGAAAATACCCAGTCAGTCTAGAGTCTAGACTGTGAACTCTGGACTCTGCACTCTTCACGCTGGATTTTGGACACCGGGCTCTGGCCTCGATATTCTGTGCTATGGATTCTGGACTCTGAACTATGGTCTCTGGGGTCTTGATTCTGGAATACGACCTCTAGACTCTGGATTCTGAAGTCTGGACTCTGAACTCTGGAATCTGCATTCGGGACTTTGGATTCTGGACTCTTGGCTCTCCCCTTGGGACTGGATTCTGGGTTCTGGTCTCTGGACTATGGAAACTGAATTGTTGATTCTGGACTCTTCACTCTCATCGCTGGATGATGGACTCTTGGCGCTGGCCTCAAATTTCTGTACTATGCACTCTGAACCATGGGCTCTGGTATCTGGCGTCTTGATCCTTCACTCTGGAATCTGAACTCTAGACTCTGGACTCTGAACCTTAGGCCCTGCACTCGGATCTCTGTATTCTGGACTGTGGGCTCTCTCCTAGGGACTCTGGATTCTGGTCTCTAGGGTCTGTGCTCTGTACTCTGGGCTCCGGTCTATGGGCTCGAGATTCTGTGTTATGGACGCTGGATTCTAGCCTCTGAGTTCTGGGCTCTGTGCTCTGGAGTCTGAACTTTTGCCTCAGTAATTTGGGTTATGTACTTCGGGCTTTGGATTCTGGTCTCAGAGCTCTGGACTCTGGCCACAGTAATTTGAGTTGAGGACTCTGGGCTCTGTTCTCTGCACCCAGGATTCTCGACTCTGTTCTCTGCGCTCTGAGCTCTGGACTCTGCATTCTCTGGATTCTGGACTCTGAGCTCTGGAATCTGGAATCTAAACTCTGGTCTCATTATTTTGGGTTAGGGGCTCTGATCTTAGGGATCTGACACTGGGCTCTGGCATCTGAACTCTGAACTCTGGGCTCTGAACTCTACACTCGGAACTCTGGATTCTGCACTCTGAGCTCTGTCTTCGAAACTCTGGGCTCTGATCGCTGTGCTATGGACTCTGGACTCTGCATTCTCGACACTGAATTCTGGATTATGAACTCTAGACTCGCCTCAGTATTTTGGGTTAAGGACTCGCGATTCTGGATTCCGGTCTCTCTCCTCGGGACTCTGGACTCTGGGCTTTGGAATCTGGAGTCCGGGTCCTCTCCTCGGGATTCTGGGTTCTGGTTTCTGTGCTATGGACCCTGAAAAAAAATAAACTGAGTTTTGTAAGCGTAGCTCGACTTTGAAGTAATACACAACCTTACGAACCAGACGCTGGAATGTTAGCCAGCGGATTAGTTACTCCGTTGCCCTTTAGTTGGGGCGAAATACTGGCATGGCGACAGTTCCTGATCGATAGTTGGTTGCGATGGGCCACCAGTAGCTGGGGCATTTTTTCGGACAGTCATCATAGCCAACTGCTTTCCTCCGGTGGACGGGCTGCTTGCTAGTGCTTGAACGAATACGAATGATGAGAAAAACCGACCGACCAATATTCATATATGAACACACGAGAAAGCACTACTATCGCTCTCTCGCTCGTTTTCGTGCCAATGCTGTGCCTTTCCTTTCCGTTCGGCTACCAATACTAGCATAACCAAAACGAATATTCTGTCTTTCCATCGCCTTCAATCTAGTGGCCAGTGCTAGCAAACTTGCATGTTCAATTTTTCAATAATAACATTCCAACAATATTTTCAAAGAATGTTGCAGATTTGAAAAGAAGGAAGGAAAAGATTTTCACCAATTTAAATTCTTTTGTATTATTTGTTAGCGCTGATAAAGGCTATTTAGTTTGCTACTAGCAAGGAGCTGCACAAACAAATAGATTTATGCAGTTAATCAACGGAGGCTGCCAAATAGTTCGAATGAAAGCATGCGACTAGTGTACTTTGCACGTTCTATATTTTATCAATACTAGAGAGGATCGATAAAATAATTCAAAGTGTAATAGCAACATGCAATTGTGGCAACACTGGCCATGGGATGGTGGGGTACACGCACATTCGTTTTAGTTATGATGGTATTAGCAGCAGAAAGGAATGGAAAAGCAATGCACGAAAATGAGCGAGAGGATAATTTAAATTCTCTTTCTTTCTTTCCACACATCGTATTTCTTATATAGCTTTCTGAAAATTATTTGTTATACACCATAAAATGTAAATTTCAGTTTAACTCTTATTAGAACACAATTAATTGGTTCTGTAAAGAACCGTTTGTTGTTATGCGCTTGACGCACTATTTTGCATCCTCGAACAAACCGACCAAGTAGGCATCGTTGGCTTCTCGGGGCACCATTACGACTGAGCTTTGTAAGCGTAGCTCGATTTTGCAGTCCTGTACAATCTCACGAACCAGACGCTGGAACGATAGCCTACAGATTAGTTGCTCTGTTGACCTTTAGTTGGGGCGAAATTCTTGCAGGGCGACAGTTCCTGATCGGTAGTTGGTTGCGATGGGTTACTAGTAGCTGGGGCACTTTTTCGGACCGTCGTCATTTCCAACTGCTTTCCTTCGGTGGACTGGCTGCTTGGCCTAACCAAGGGAATATGCCGTCTTTCTCCCCACCAACTGCTCTCGCAACCCAATACGAATAATCATAGGAACAAACATGTAGTGGACCTGTATATATATATATATATATATATATATATATATATATATATATATATATATATATATATATATATATATATATATATATATATATATATATATATATATATATATATATATATATATATATATATATATATATATATATATATATATATATATATATATATATATATATATATATATATATATATATAAACTTTTCATTATTTTATTGTTCGGTTGGCCCACCATTTTGACGGCTCTGTGCGGGATGGGCTGAAAATTTTCACTTTTCCGAGTCGTCTTCGAAAGATTTTTCAAAACACAATTTTTTGTTATTAGTGCATGTTATACATACTTCAAATTTTAATACAGCATAAAGGAACATATTGCCAACAAATTGAATTGGTCTAAAAATCAAATCATTCTGTTAAGTATGATAAAAGTTATTAACGTTCAAAATCTGACGCGGCGCCGCAGCCGATATTTTGAAACGGGACCCCTATATTGAAAGCTTAAATGTATTCTACATTAAAAGAGAGGAGAAGATAGAAGGAAGAAGTAAATGGTAATGATCAAGCGTGTTTAACTAAAATCTATTTTTTATATAATAATTATATTATTGCATTCTAACTTGTTTCCGCGATAACTACGACTACAAGAGGTAAAATTACTTCTAGTTTGTAAAAATTTATTTCTAATTTCAATTAGTTTGTCGCAGAATCGATTTGGGGTTAGAATCCTATGTGACTAATATGAGCCACATTTAATACTTGAATTATTCAATAAGCACAAGTAAGCTATCCCATTTTTTCAATAATATATAAACACGTTATGCTAACATCATTCTTAATAGGTGTTATGTGAAAATCTCAAGCTGTAATCCGTAGTACCGAAGGTGGTTTGGATTCGCACTAAAAAATTGTGAGTTAAGTGAGGTTATGCTAGACTAAGTTTATTGAAATAAATATATTCCAGCTGAAGCTGATCACACACTAAACCCGGATCTGCTCTCGGAATTGAAGAATCCCAATATTCTTCAGAGAACCTCAGATACGCTAATCGGCAATATGGATGACATCAATGCTAAAAACCCTCATCTGGAACTATCGGAGATAATGTGTGCCAAGTGCAGTAGCCGGGAAACAATTGAAGTTTCTTTCAATGCGATACCGATAGCAGCTTTTCGATGCGATAGATGCCGTGCTATAAGTAGCGTTAAGAAAGCTTCGTATAAAAGCGAGCACGGAGATACGAATGCAACTAGACTGGCAATGCAGATGCAGTTTATTGAGCAAGAGTAAGCGACCGTTGGAACGAGAGAGTGAGCTACAGAAACTTTGCATTAAACAAGAGCAGACGGTAGAACAGAAATTACTCGAAGATCGAGAGACGTTAGAGAGACGATTTCTCAAACAATACTGAAATTTTCAAGAGAGAAAGGTGCAAAAAAGGACGAGCAGGCACTATTTTCAATGTCCGGACTACGCATAATAAAGGTAAGAAGGTTTTAAGCTCATTTTGTAATG
Source organism: Topomyia yanbarensis (assembly GCF_030247195.1). Lineage (NCBI taxonomy): Eukaryota > Metazoa > Arthropoda > Insecta > Diptera > Culicidae > Topomyia > Topomyia yanbarensis. Next base: position 60,697,854 of record NC_080672.1, read on the forward strand.
TTTTGCCTTTCTCAATAGAAAGGTATTGCAATTGCTCTGAAAACCGTCTTTTTAACGGAGGCCCGGAGGGCCGAGTGACATATACCATTCGATTCAGTTCGTCGAGTTCGGCAAATGTCTGTGTGTGTGTATGTATGTGTGTGTGTATGTATGTGTGTGTGTATGTGCGTCTGTGTGTGTGTACGCGAACACAATCTCACTCACTTTTCTCAGAGATGGATGAACCGATTTTTACAAACTTAGTCCCAAATGAAAGGTGCAACGTTCCCATAGGCTGCTATTGAATTTCTAATGGATCCGACTTCCGGTTCCGGAATTACAGGGTGATGAGTACGATCACGCAGAAAACGTCGAATTTAAGAAATTCTGCAATGAATGTATAATGGTGAAAATTTTTCCAAAATGTGACCACAACTGCTTCGATTTGTAGTACTAGGTCATTAACAGCCATTCAAAGTCTCTTTGGTCACATTGGCCACCATCATCGGTTCCGGAAGCCCCGGCGGAAGTATCCAAATTCAGACTAACAGTCACATCGGTTTCTCGGAGGTGGCTAGACCGAATCAACCAAACTTAGTCTCAAATGAAAGATGTTGCGTCCCCGTAAATGGCTATTAAATTTTATCCCCAACCGACTTCCGGTTCCGGAGTTACGGGTTGTGGCGTGCGATCACATAGCAAATTGTGATTCAAACCGATACCCCGATGGAAGCAAAAAAGGTAAAAATTTCGCTAAAATGTCTCTCAAATAACTTAACTTTGCAGTTCTAGGTCACCGACGGCCAAACAAACTTTCGTTGACTACATTGACCACCATAGACGGTTCCGGAAGTGCCCGGGAAAAGCGGCCATCTTTCATAACTAGCAAACTCATATCAGTTTCTCGGAAATGGTTGGGCCGATTTTCACAAACTTAGTCCCAAATGATAGCTCTATTATCCCCACAGATGTCTGTAAAATTTCGCACGGATCGCTTGTATGGTTCCGGAAATATAGACTGAACGGTCCGGTCACACATGAAATTCCCATATAAGCCGGAACTCAAAATTTTTTTCAAAGGGGGGACCCCATGAAATTTCAAAAATCGAATTCGTATTTTTGATGCCAAACATCTTTAAAATGCATGAAACGTCGAGATTTTATGTTATCACGAATTTTTTTTTTTTTTAAATCGACTTTTTGAGACTTTGCCGATTTTGCACCTTTTTGCCTTTCTCAATAGAAAGGTATTGCAATTGCTCTGAAAACCGTCTTTTTAACGGCGGCCCGGAGGGCCGAGTGACATATACCATTCGATTCAGTTCGTCGAGTTCGGCAAATGTCTGTGTGTGTATGTATGTGTGTGTGTATGTATGTGTGTGTATGTGCGTCTGTGTGTGTGTACGCGAACACAATCTCACTCACTTTTCTCAGAGATGGATGAACCGATTTTTACAAACTTAGTCCCAAATGAAAGGTGCAACGTTCCCATAGGCTGCTATTGAATTTCTAATGGATCCGACTTCCGGTTCCGGAATTACAGGGTGATGAGTACGATCACGCAGAAAACGTCGATTTTAAGAAATTCTGCAATGAATGTATAATGGTGAAAATTTTTCCAAAATATGACCACAACTGCTTCGATTTGTAGTACTAGGTCATTAACAGCCATTCAAAGTCTCTTTGGTCACATTGGCCACCATCATCGGTTCCGGAAGCCCCGGCGGAAGTATCCAAATTCAGACTAACAGTCACATCGGTTTCTCGGAGGTGGCTAGACCGAATCAACCAAACTTAGTCTCAAATGAAAGATGTTGCATCCCCGTAAATGGCTATTAAATTTTATCCCCAACCGACTTCCGGTTCCGGAGTTACGGGTTGTGGCGTGCGATCACATAGCAAATTGTGATTCAAACCGATACTCCGATGAAAGCAAAAAAGGCAAAAATTTCGCTAAAATGTCTCTCAAATAACTTAACTTTGCAGTTCTAGGTCACCGACGGCCAAACAAACTTTCGTTGACTATATTGACCACCATAGACGGTTCCGGAAGTGCCCGGAAAAAGCGGCCATCTTTCAAAATTTACGAACTCACATCAGTTTCCCTGAAATGGTTGGGCCGATTTTCACAAACTTAGTCCCAAATGATAGCTATAATATCCCCACAGATGTCTATAAAATTTCGTACGGATCGCTTATATGGGTCCGTAAATATAGACTAAATCGTCCGGTCACATATGAAATTCCCATATAAGCCGGAACTCATTTTTTTTTCCAAGGGGGGGACCCCATGAAATTTCAGAAATCGAATTCGTATTTTTGATGCCAAACATCTTTAAAATGCATGAAATGTCGAGATTTTATGTTATCTCGAAAATTTTTTTTATAAAAATCGACTTTTTGGGACTTTGCCGATCTCGCACCCTTTTGCCTTTTTCAATAGAAAGGTATTGCAATTGCTCTGAAAACCGACTTTTTAACGGAGGCCCGGAGGGCCGAGTGACATATACCATTCGATTCAGTTCGTCGAGTTCGGCAAATGTCTGTGTGTGTGTATGTATGTGTGTGTATGTGCGTCTGTGTGTGTGTACGCGAACACAATCTCACTCACTTTTCTCAGAGATGGATGAACCGATTTTTACAAACTTAGTCCCAAATGAAAGGTGCAACGTTCCCATAGGCTGCTATTGAATTTCTAATGGATCCGACTTCCGGTTCCGGAATTACAGGGTGATGAGTACGATCACGCAGAAAACGTCGATTTTAAGAAATTCTGCAATGAATGTATAATGGTGAAATTTTTTCCAAAATGTGACCACAACTGCTTCGATTTGTAGTACTAGGTCATTAACAGCCATTCAAAGTCTCTTTGGTCACATTGGCCACCATCATCGGTTCCGGAAGCCCCGGCGGAAGTATCCAAATTCAGAGTAACAGTCACATCGGTTTCTCGGAGATGGCTAGACCGATTCGACTAAACTTGACCTCAAATGAAAGGTATTGCGTCCCCGTAAATGGCTATTAAATTTTATCCCCAACCGACTTCCGGTTCCGGAGTTACGGGTTGTGGCGTGCGATCACATAGCAAATTGTGATTCAAACCGATACCCCGATGGAAGCAAAAAAGGTAAAAATTTCGCTAAAATGTCTCTCAAATAACTTAACTTTGCAGTTCTAGGTCACCGACGGCCAAACAAACTTTCGTTGACTACATTGACCACCATAGACGGTTCCGGAAGTGCCCGGGAAAAGCGGCCATCTTTCATAACTAGCAAACTCATATCAGTTTCTCGGAAATGGTTGGGCCGATTTTCACAAACTTAGTCCCAAATGATAGCTCTATTATCCCCACAGATGTCTGTAAAATTTCGCACGGATCGCTTGTATGGTTCCGGAAATATAGACTGAACGGTCCGGTCACACATGAAATTCCCATATAAGCCGGAACTCAAAATTTTTTTCAAAGGGGGGACCCCATGAAATTTCAGAAATCGAATTCGTATTTTTGATGCCAAACATCTTTAAAATGCATGAAACGTCGAGATTTTATGTTATCACGAAATTTTTTTTTTTTAGAAATCGACTTTTTGGGACTTTGCCGATTTTGCACCTTTTTGCCTTTCTCATATAGAAAGGTTATGCAATCACTCTGAAAAACCGGAGGGCCGAGTGTCATATCCCATTCGACTCAGTTCGTCGAGATCGGAAAAAGTCTGTATGTGTGTGTGTGTATGTGTGTATGTATGTGTGTGTATGTGTGTGTGTATGTGTGTGTGTATGTGTGTGTGTATGTATGTGCGTATGTGTCAAATAATGTCACTCATTTTTCTCAGAGATGGCTGGACCGATTTGCCCAAACTTAGTCTCAAATGAAAGGTGCAACCTTCCCATCGGCTGCTATTGAATTTTGGATCGATCGGAATTCTGGTTCCGGAATTACGGGTTTCAGAGTGCGGCCACACAGAAATTTCGCATAAAAACTATAGGAAAAATTAAAAATAGAATTTTTATTTTTGATGCTAAATGTATTCAAGGTGCATAAAACGTCGAGATTTGATGCAAACACGAAAAAAATTTGACGAAGATTCACTTTTTTGGATTTTGCACATTTTTGCCTTTCTCATAGAAAAGGTTATGCAATGACTCTGAAAAACGTCAACCTAATCCCGGCCAAATTTTTTTTTCGACTCGAATAAGGTTTCTGGATTTTAACAGGGGCGTAGTTGATGGTTTACGGAGAGGGGTTACACCCCCCCTCTACTGTTCACTCCCCTCCTTTAAAAATCTCCTTAAATCACCCCTCAGACCACCACCTCATACCCCTCCCTTTCAACCCCATCATCTTTAAACCAGCACTATATTACAAAGCATACCAATTTAAGCTGGGGAGTCGTTCGTTCATGGGACTTTCGCCCTCCTCACATACCCATCCCCGCATGACAAAATGAGTTAGCAAGCAGATAACATTGATCTAATGCTGATTAGGCTAATGGAGTATGATATTTTTTTGTTTCAAGTGTTTCACCGTCGACACGTAGCTCATCAAGTTCGTGGCTGGCATGCCATTGTGTATAAGTGCAAAGTGTACTAAGAATGTAATGGACATTTCCACAATTATGTTGAACATAAAAAGCCTCCGTGCCATAGTTTAGAGAAATGAGAAAGGCACAATTGCACCGCTAGGTGGATTAAAACAGGTTTTTACTTGGGTATTTTTACTTACAGTCTTCAACAATATTATGTGGTTTTATGCATCCATATTTGTCTAAAGCACGGTTTCCACGAAAAGTCACAGTGGAAAAAGTTATATTAAAAAAACTAAATGCCATAGAAAACGCTTTACAAATCGATAACAATAAATCCTACAAGTTCAACTAGTTCAACAAAATTATTTATTACGAGCATTTCTAAAACTTTGTCGAAGACACCAACTTTCTACCTCGTCAGCATAAAAAGTTCATTTTTTTTTTTAATTTGATCGTAGTAAGCCATGCCTAATTTTATTTTTTATCAGGTTGTGGGGAATATTCTTACGAACAATTACCCTGTGAATATATTCGATGGTTTGGCCTCTAGTGAATTAAGTTCGCGTTTTTGGGGTTTCTGACCACTATGCAGCGGTGATGACTGATGACTTCTTCTCGATAACAAATATTTACCCAATTTGTTGAGCAGAGTCGTTTGGTTCACAAGACTAGGTCCAGTCCTCTGAAAAAATCTTCAAAGTTTGAGGGTTTCTGTACGTCTAACCACCCCCCCCCCCCCTCCCTCTTCAGAATTTTCTGCGCCTGAGATGAACTGACCAATTCGTTTCTAAGCGAGTTAAATAAACACTACTATACTTTGAAAAGGAGCTCCTGTTCACTTTTTCTATTCGAAGAACCAATTCTCCTGATACGTTCGCGAACGGATTTCCCATCTTTATGTGAATGATAAGAGAAAAGTAAATGAACCTCAAGATACAGCAGGTGACCAGACGAGTATTTCCCCGCCGCGAAAGAAGTTAAAGAAAGTAGCACGTACGAAATCCGACAAACATTTAACGTTTGGTTTTGTTTTTATTTACATTTTGTAAATATATAAAAGAGCCTCGGCTCCGTTAATACACCGTCATGAACGGTATCGATTAAACGAATTATAAAAAAATAGTGACTTCGTTCAAGGAGGGTGCTTGATTCACTAGTCGCCAATCCCTAAATAAAGGGCGAACACGAAATTATTGCGACACATTCAACAGGGCATAACTTTTTTACCGTTGGGTAAAAATCAACCAAATTTTGCACACTTTCTCATTGATGTGTATTGTTTACATGAAAATGGAGGTGAACCAACGCGAGTCGAGAGAATAAATTCTTTCCAAACACCTGGAATTTCCTGACCTGTCGCACCGGCAGTTGGGAAAAATGTTGAACATTCACCATTCAACCGTCTCCAGAGTGTTGAAGCGGTTCCAGGAGCGGTTGACGTTGAACCACGACAAAGGAGCTGGAAGAAAACCAGGAACGGAGAACAAAAAGATGGAGGGAAAGGGGAAGCGGATGATTAAAGCAAATCCCAACGTCTCAAGCTGTGATTTGGCTAAAAAGATCGGCATGTCGCAGAGCTACGTCCAGAATGCAAAGAAGACTACATACATACAAGGTACAGAACTTCCCAAACCGCGATGAGCGGCAACAATCGACGGCTAAAACTCGGGCACGGAAGCTCTACGAGAAGATGCTGAGAAAATATGGCTGCTGTGTGTTGGACGACGAAACGTATATAAAAGCCGATTTTAATCAAATTCCGGGGTTGGAGTTTTTCACCGGCAAGAGCAAGTTCTATGTGGACGACAAATTTAAGAAGAAGAAAATGTCGAAGTTCGTCTCCAAATATCTCATTTGGCAGGCCATCTGCTCTTGCGGACTGAGGAGTGAGCCTTTCGTGACAAAGGGCACAGTAAATGGCGAAATCTGCAAATCTGAGTCCCTCGAGAAGCGCCTTTTGCCGTTCTTGCAGCAGCACGACGAAGCTCCGCTATTTTGGCATCATGCCACTATTCTAAAAGTGTCCTGGAGTGGTATGAGGCCAATTCTGTCCATTTTGTTCCAAAGGATATGAATCCGCCAAATTGTCCGGAGCTGCGCCCGGTGTAGCAGTACTGGGCAATGATGAAGCGGGAACTTCGCAAGAGCAAGAAGACAGTCAAAGACGAGAAGGACATGTTAAGAAAATGGAAAAAAATGAGAAACTGGTACCGGATAACACTGTAAAGACTTTGATGGAGGGCATCAAGCAAAAATGCGTTCAATTTTACACTCAAGGCTCCATCGATTAACTATTCTTTTGATTTTTGAAGTAATTATATGTATAGAACTACCCTAAAATTTTGGTTTGATTTTAAACATTATAAGAAAATTGGCATGACATTTTCGGTGTCGCAATAATTTCGTGTTTGCCCGTTATGAACCCATTTTAAGAAATGAGTTTCGAAAATTCTACACTACTAAATGTATTTATTTTATAACTCGTCTATAAGAAATATTTTGTCAGAAAGGTGCGCCCCTCCTTTGTCAGCCAGCTGGAGCCGCCTATGCCCTTTAGTACTTCGATATGTGAACGTCAATGGATTGTGATAAAAAATTTCAATAAAAGCACATCAAGTCTGTTCAATGAAATGCGACTTTATTTCAGATCTTTTGCTTGTTTGTAGGTCTTTTTCTTTTTAGTACGGATACAGAGATTGATCAGAAAGGATTTTTGTTGTTTCTTTGTTTGTTGTTTGCTCTTTCAATATTCGCTAGTCGCGCGCCTTCTGGACCAACTGCTTGCTTCGATCCGGAAATGCTTGCTTCGTAACAAAAAAAATGTCCTAATTTTTACGTCCTAATTGGTTGTGAAGTTAGTGGTGCCTCCTTCCTACTCTTTTCACAAACGAAAATAGCCAGCTAGCTGTTGCTATAGAATATTTCTCGTTTCGTTCGTGTTGTTAGGGCGAAAAAAAGTTTATCTCTTTTGATTTCAATACAGACAGAAGGTGTAAAGTTCAGCTTTAGTTTTTTTTGTGCCGTTTGCGCGCGCTTCAAGGAAAAACCTTGTCTCAGTTATATGCGATGACGATAGCACATCTGTTCCGGTTTATATAATACCTAGAGATAGATAGTACTTTTAGTTGATTTGTTTTGCTTGGGACTGTTTTCTCCCAGTTTCCGCTTCGTTTTCCATTTTCTAAACGATTTGTGATGGCAGACAGAATATACACTCACTCGTATCACTACTCTATGAAGCCAACTATTCGACTTGAAATTGATAGAGACGCTTAAAATGGGAAAGAAGAAGAGTTTGATGGTACATTTGTAGTGTTTCTTTTTTTGTTTGCTTGAACTTGTTCGTATATCTACTCACTTTGAGCGAGAAGTTCTTTGTGTTTTGTGTGTTCAAAGATTTTATCGAATCAGTCATTTATATCTTAGAGTTTGTGTGTTAGCGGATGTATGTGTGTGTGTTTTTGCTTTTCCTACCCCCGGGGAGGAGTTTTCCTCGTACAAAATTGCTGCCTTTTGTTTGGGTTTAGTGGGAAGGTTTCTTGTTATCGTTCGAGTTATTGGAGGGCCGTGGGCGGGAAAAGCTCCTTCCTATTTACAGACTTTATTGCATTATTGGAAAACTTTTCAATCTGCTGGCTCTTGCTGTACATCATTACATGAAAATCCCCATAAATTTGATATGATTTTTATCTACTCTTTTCTTCCCCTCTGCGGCTGCCTGAAGCCAGTGTGGTTGTTTCCAGTTTGCTGACTGCTCGAAATCTATTACATGAACTTTTGCTGTGTTTCCGATATTGTCTAAGAGGTTTACCGAGTAAAGAACCTCAGTTCAACCGAACCTGGCCAAGGCAAACCGCTATCGGAAGGCTCAGCAGCAGTCAAGAAGAAACGAACGATCAGAGCTTTACGACTTCGCCAGGAACTCGGCCATTTCAGGGGCCAGGGGAGCACTTTTTGAACTTTAAACAAATTTTAACTCTTCTTGAGCAGTGCTGAACAATCGAAACTGAAAAGCGGAATCTCGCACTATTTCTATCTCCCTCGTTTTCTATTCCACTTCTGTCCCAATAACGGCGAGTTTGGAAACTTCCTCCTCCACTAACAGTATCAATTAATTACGTTCCCCTCGGTATTCGAGTACTAGGCCAAGAAGTGAAGTCCTCCCTACCGGAGCTGCCGCCGTTGATAGCGGGAAAAATTCCACTGACTTGCTTTTTCCGAACTGCTTTTTGTTCTTTGATAAGTAGCATTTGCGAAAAGTTTGCAGCTTCCGTTGCTCATTGCAAAATTATGCAAGAAAACTTGCCCGGATCGGGGCGCATCGGAAGTTAATTAAATTAGTTAAATTAATGATAATGATAACAGGTTCTTAAGCTGCTTGCCTCGCGCTTCTTCGCTGGAGTTGAGGGACCTGATTCCGCTATTAGGTCTAGGCAGCGAAGAAAGGAGTTTTTTCCCCCATTTGCACGTTCAATCCTTGTTGCTTTTCCTTCAAATAAGTTGTTTTGCGCTTTACTTGAGGTTGGTATGCATCTGTCGAATTAATCGAATTACTCACTCACCAACCGTTATACATGTTGAATGTATTTGAGCTTTATATTCGCAGTGGTACAATTTTAAAAATCCGCTTTCATATTTCTCGACAACTGCATACCTCCCTTGTTGCCGCTCATTAAATGTATCCAGTAAAAGTTTAGCAGTTTATCAAAAAAAAAAAAAAATACCTGCTCATCGGAGAACATTTTGCGCTTTCGCAATGCCCAGTTTTTTTGTTTCAATCATTTCACTTATCATCCGAGTGATTCTTTATTTTCTGAAAAGGAAAATTTAACATTTGCTAACTTTACTCATTCCGCTAACTTTGTTAAATGTTCTTCTGTTTCGTTCATTTTCAATAAAGAGACTTCAACCTAACAGACGTTTGCTAATTGCTTTACTTCTCGTTTCAACTACACACACACACACTCTGACATGGCTGCATTTTTTAATCATTTAATTGAAATTTTTCATTTGTATTTAGATACAGATGCGTTCATTTTTTTTGGTTTTATTACATTCTTTTCAATGTCGTTCGAATCTTTTGATTTTCCGATCCACTGCGGGACCGTTTAAGGTTGTCACCTACCGGAAGATGTGTGTAATCTCAAATTTAGAAGTAAACAAGTTTCACCTATTCGTTGATAGGTTTAATTTAAACGGGGTCAACTATCACAATCAGTTACAGAACATTTTTCCGCGGTTCATCGCCTTTGGATGTGTGTATTTGTGTGAATAATGTGCTTATAAGTTTGTGTAGATGTGTTGTTTTTTTGATATAATACTTCTACCAGTTCAGCCGAAGCGCGATTACCACTATTAACAAATAACATAACCTCACTCTCACGTTGAGACTGATATGTCAAACATAACACTGCTGGAGGATAATGTAAACAAAACAGTTGAACAATTTGAAGAATAAAACAAAACAGCTTGCTTAGGTGTATTTACATATTACGTGATTATGTTTCATTCAGTTTTTTTACGTCCAAAAATAATACTTTTTTTTGCTTAAATCTCATAAAAATCTGCTGCACCTTACGCCAACGAGTGAACTTTAGCGGACAGACAGTTGTGCAGGACAAAAACGACCGGTTTCGGGCAGCACTCCATATCCAGTTCCTATTGAAATGAGAGAAAGCAATGATTAGTGTAATCATTTCTTTTGTCACTTTTGTGTGGTCCGATCGGCGAGAACTTACAATTTCCGCTCCATCTTCGCAGCCGGAAAAATCCAGGAACAGCAGCTTGTTGCCATCGTCCGCCGAGCCTTTGAGCTTGTCGAACGCGAATGACCAGAGCGGTTTGGAGCCGGTGCTACCGAGAGCACTGTCCAGCAGGGTGAATCCCCGGTCCAGGTGGACGATTAATTGACACGGACGGCCCTAGAAGAGAATGGGGCGAAATCGACAAGTTAGCTGATATACTTCACCGTAGCTACAGCTGATTTGAAATATTTAAGAAAAATCTGTGTGGGAAATAAGTGGTTTGATTTTCTTTAAAAAAATCGACGCAGCATATTATGATGTACAGAACACTTTGCGTACATTATCGCGAAAGCTTCAAAAGTTCTCGGTTTCGCTTTACGCATCCTGGAATTTGTTAGACGTATGATTAACATGATGTTAGCAAATTACAAAGAATCGCGGACCAGCTAAATCGTAGCGCATGTAATTTTAGTATTTCCAAATAATTATAAATTAATTTGCATTTGACTTCTTTTAAGGATATACATTATACAGCCGGTTAAGGATACGAGTAGGCTGTAGCCGACTTATTGAACAATTTGTCCCACGATAGCTTGCTGGAAACGGCTCATAAGACGATGAAGACGGTAGAGAAAGAAGAGTAGCTCAGTCTTAGTAGGCAGTTGGCGAACAGCAATATGACAAATCTTTTCGTCGAATTTTTTGCTCGGATGAGTACAAACAATAAAACAGAAACAAATTGATGAGCAGGCATTGCCAAATTGTCAGAGGCAAACCAATTGAGGCTAACAGAAACAATTTCTGCTCGGACGGGACGTCACGTTTGACCAGTTCAGTGACGTAGCTAATGGGGAGCGGGGGGGGTCTAGGGGTTAAAAACCCTTGGAAACAATTGTTTTTTGGATTGAAGAAAGAATATTGCTGAAAAATGAATAGCAAAATAATAATTGTCAGATCAATTCTCAACGTATTGATTGTTTTAAGCATCATTGGCGTTGCTGCCAACACTGCTGTTCGTGATGTAACTGGTGCTGAACAGTACTGTCATTCGACTGAAACGTCATTCGTGGATGATGATGATGCGGCCCGACGGCGCACAGTGGTCGGAAACGCCAAAAACGTGAACTTAATTCACTAGAGGCCAAACCATCGAATATATTCACAGGGTGTCTTTGGAAGAATTGTTTGTATGAATATTACCCACAATCTGATATCTGAATCTTATTGAAATTAGGCATGGCTTACTATGATCGAACTAAAAAAAATAACTTTTTATACTGACGAGGTAGAAAGTTGGTGTCTTCAACAAAGTTTTAGAAATGCTCACAGTAAAGAATTTTGTTGAAGAACTTGAGCTTATAGGACTAAAGGTTATTGAATTATAAGGCGTTTTCTATGGCAACCCCCTTAAATATAGTTTTTTTAATATAACTTTTTTCATTGTGGCTTTTAGTGCAAACTATGTTCAAGACAAATGTGTAGGTATCAAAACTACATAATATTGTCAAGGACTGTATGTATGCACCTTTCTTTCTTATATGTAGTTAAAGTTGGTGTAAAAAATGTAAAAATCTTCAATAATCTTGAAACGAATGAGTATTTTTACATACAGTCTTCGACAATGTTATGTAGTTTTGGTACCTCAACATTTCTCTTGAACATAGTTTGCACGAAAAGTTACAATGAAAAAAGTTATATTAAAAAAACTATATTTAAGGGGGTTGCCATAGAAAACGCCTTATAACTCGATAACCTTTAGTCCTACAAGCTCAAGTTCTTCAACAAAATTCTTTACTGTGAGCATTTCTAAAACTTTGTCGAAGACACCAACTTTTACCTCGGCAGTATAAAAAGTTATTTTTTTTAGTTCGATCATAGTAAGCCATGCCTAATTTCAATTATTATCAGATTGTGGGTAATATTCATACAAACAATTCTTCCAAAGACACCCTGTGAATATATTCGATGGTTTGGCCTCTAGTGAATTAAGTTCACGTTTTTGGCGTTTCCGACCACTGTGCGGCGGGAGGAGAGCTGTCATTATCAAAAGCGTGGAGTAAGGCATCGTGCACTGGAGGAAGAACATTAATTTCATATTAAATTTTCATAATTATATTTAAACTATATTTAAACTGTAAACTTATATACAGGGTGTTTGGTTCATGATTAAGAACCTTTCGAGGGGTGATTGACTGTCATACTTGGAGAAAAAAATCGTTCTACACATACCATCAAATCTCAACCGTTACAGAGTTAATGAACTTTTTGCGTGAAAAACTTATTTATCTTAAAATACCTCTAACTCCAAAAATTATACTTTGTATTTTAAATCTTTTAATCCATTGGAAAGAGGAGACAATTGCCTATCGAATGGCTTTCTCATATCTTTCAGTTTATTAGTTTTAACCGTTGTGTGTCCAACGCGGTACCCGGGTACCTTTTTCAGTTTCAATTAATTAAATTCCTATGTTTTATCCATAGCTGGAAATTGAAACTTTGTGACATCTTAGAACTTCACTAAGTCAAGCTTTTGGGTTAATAATATTGTTGATATAGTAAGGGTGGGAGTGAGGAGGGGCTCCTGCATTTTTTTACTACGTAACAGGCCGACGTGGGTACCCGGGTACCCACAAAACTAAAATGCCCGTAACTAAGGTAATATCCAACCGATTTCGATACTTTTGGCCGTTTTGGATTCAGGAACTCATCCACTTTTGGACTTGGTAAAAATGAATCGGGTTACTTCATTCGGTTCCCGGGAATCCGGGTTTCCGGAAGCAGGTTCCAGTGCTGGGGTACTATTTGCGAACTTCAATGGAATACTAGCAATATGGGTATCAAAATTCTTGGAATTGCATCAGTAGGCTGTATCTCGTGGTTTTGGAACCATTTGGTGATTTGACCCCGGAACGGACATTCCGGAGCAGGTTCCCGTGGGGCCGTGAGTGGTCATTCCCTTCCAATTCCATTTTTCAAATTGCCATAGGGTCCCGTAACAATGAAAAACAGACTTCCGAGACAATTTGAAGAGTTTTGATACTCATATTGCTAGTACATTATTAAAATTTGCAAATCATATCCTAGTACTGGAACATTACTCCGGAAAATCCGGAATACCAAAAACCAGATCCATTATTCCGGTTCTATTGTACAGAATCAAAAAATGAACGAGTTCCTGAATCCAAAATATCTAAAAGTGTCCAAATCGGTTAAAGGAAGCCATAGTTATAAGCATTTCAATTTGTGGGTACCCGGGTACCCTCGTTGGCCTGTTAAAGGTGTTTTTTTTGTTGGACACATAACTGTTAATAATCTTTTAGCTTAAAGTAGTTAAAAATTTGTGTTTTTGATGAGGTTTTTGTTAATTTTCTCAAAACAATGAACTATGATTATAGCAATATATATTCTCCAAAAGTTGAATTTTGAAACGATTCACAATTTGTTCTTCGTTTCTTTGTAATTTCATTACTAAACTTTTCCTGTAATCGACTTGCAAGTGCTTAAAAGACTCTAATCTAAAAAATATGTTTTATATAATTATTTCCAAGGCTTTATTGGAAAGCTGAGAAAATTTCCTTTCAATGTCTGTACAAATATCTTTTAGTTAAGTATACTAAATGACTCTTTATTAGTAAAATAACTCAAAATTAGCGTTTTTGCGAGTTTTGTAATTATTATAATTATTAATCAAATAAATTTATCGTTACTATTGTTTATTTGGTGCCCCTTAACATTCTCTATAACTTGTTATGTGACACTTTATCCCTATCGCTTTCGTTTCGCTGCAATTTAATAGTTAACACAGCATAAGCTCACCACAAGTGTAGTGGGTTCGAAATCGTTGTTTCGTTGTTGAAGAAAATAACGAAAATGCTAATAATAACATTAACTTTAAACTAATTAACTTCTAAAAGAATACCAAATTCGTTTAACTGAAATGTATTAATATATTTTTCTCAGCAAAATTTTCCTAGCCTTCGATTAAAAATAAGATAAGGTACAATAAGTGCCATATTTTTCCAATAAGGGCGGTGGTCAGCTATTTTCGTCCGCGTCCCTTATCACCAATTTTTATAAAGTGATTCATCAGCAGTGCTATCTTTGAAAATGAACCACCTTGGTTATGCAACTAATTTTTTCCGATCTTTTTTTAAATGCAAATAATTAAGCAATCTTCATTTCGTTATATTCTGAATTGCACATATTTTGTCGCATGTAATTTTAAATGTACTTTCATTTGATGGCATTGTAGGGGAACACGTATCCGCCGGTTGATGTCAATCGAGCTGCCATTTCTTTAGACTGAGCAAACTAATTTATTTGTTTGTTTAATGTTTATTTGACCAACTAGGAAACGAGTCCACTGGGTCTTTAATGAGTGTGGGAAATACGCATGGTTTTGTCTGAGTGAATGACCCAGTTAGCGCTCAACCTCCGAGTCAAGCAGACGCGTTTAGAATCGCTGGTCATCGGAAGTCGTGCACGAGCTATTATTTTTGAGCTTGTCACTCAGTTACGAGGCTTTGGGGCATCGCCGGCCCGTTTTTCGAGTGAATTTATCGCGAGCAGTGTCAACATGAGACGTCGCGAGAACACGTTCCGTATCGATTACGCCCATCTACCACGGAAGCCATCTTATGAAGAGCTTCATCACTTCGTCAGTACCATTTTGGAGTTGCAAAAGAATCAAGTTGTGAGAATTCAACCAAGCCGAAGCCTCGGTTGTGCGTTTGTTAAGGTCAACGAACTCGCCGTGGCACAGGCAACTGTCGAAAAACACGACAATGTACACGAGACAGAGATCGACGGAAAGATTTACAAGCTTCGGATAACGTTGGAGGACGGGGCTGCGGAAGTAAAACTCTTCGATTTCTCCGAAGACGTAACAAACGAAGATATCATCGGGTTTCTTCAAGCATATGGGGACGTACTCTCAATCCATGAGATGATGTGGGACGAGAAGTACGCATTCGGTGGCATCCCAACTGGTGTTCGAGTCGTAAAAATGATGGTAAAAACGAACATTCCGTCGTTTGTCACAATCGATGGAGAGATTACAGCCCTATCCTACTACGGACAACACCAAACGTGCCGACACTGCAACGAATTTGTCCACAGCGGGATCTCATGCATCCAAAACAAAAAGCTTCTGGTCCAGAAGCTGGCCGCCGATCAGACCAACACGTCGTATGCAAAGGTCGTGAAGCAATCGGCTCGACCGATACCGACCTACCAAAAACCAACACAACCAAAACAACCGAACACCAAACCGTCTGGCTCGAAGCCTTCCTCGTCAACGACGCTCTCTCCATCACCACCAAAAACAGATGTTCCAACACAACAAAACTTGGATCCCGAACTTCTTACAGTTCGGCAGCCGACCGACGACGTTTTCAAATTACCCACAAAGCAACCGAGGAACGATAGGAAAAACGACGGTGACGACACCGACCGATCATCAACTTCCACGAACAGCCGACGATCGCAACGCCGACCGCCGGGTAAGAAACAACGACAAGACGGGGGAAACGTTTCGCAGGAGGAAGATTACGGTCTATAATGGAGCACACCAGTTACAATTTTGCAACCATTAACATAAACAACATCACGAACACAACCAAACTCAACGCTCTTCGAACCTTCGTCCGTACGATGGAACTCGACATCGTTTTTATGCAAGAAGTCGAAAACGAACAACTTTCCCTGCCCGGTTATAATGTAATCTGCAACGTAGACCACACGAGAAGGGGAACGGCGATTGCACTAAAAGAGTACATACGGTTCTCTCATGTGGAAAAAAGTCTAGACGGCCGACTCATCGCCCTACGAATTTCCAACACGACTCTATGCAATGTATATGCCCCGTCCGGCACCATCGCGAGAGCTGAAAGAGAGAGATTTTACAACAGCACACTTGTTTATTACCTCCGCCACCAGACCGAAAATGTTATTTTGGCAGGCGATTTTAATTGTGTAATACGACAGTGCGATGCGACAGGGTACAATTCGAGCCCATCTCTTCAAGCGATCACCCAACAAATGCAGCTTCGTGACGTGTGGGTTAAGCTAAATCGTCAAACACCGGGCCACACATACATTACACACAACTCGATGTCCAGGCTCGACCGGGTTTACGTGAGCAATAGTCTATGCGATCAGCTACGAAATACGAATACTCACGTGTGCTCCTTCACAAACCACAAAGCCGTCACCGTTCGTATGTGCCTTCCTCACCTCGGCAGAGAACCCGGCAGGGGATTTTGGTCCCTCCGTCCCCACCTTCTTACGGCTGAGAATGTTGATGAACTACGCACCAACTGGCAGTATTGGACTCGCCAACGTCGAAATTTCCCGTCATGGATAAGCTGGTGGTTAGCGTGTGCAAAACCCAAAATAAAATCTTTCTTCAGGTGGAAATCGAGTTTAGCCTACAACGAATTTAACCGCAAGTATCAACGACTGTATACACAACTTTTACAAGCCTACGACAACTACTTTCGAGACCCGAACATGCTGACAACCATCAACCGTTTAAAAGCAGAGATGTTGATGCAACAACGAGAATTCACGTATATGTTCGTGCGCATCAACGAAACACACATCGCTGGCGAACCTCTATCGACGTTCCAGCTTGGGGAGAGGAGGAGAAAAAGAACAACGATCACACAGCTACGCAACGAACGGAATGAAAATATCGATCGCTCCGAAGACATCGAGCAACACCTCTTGCAGTATTTCCAGACTCTGTATGCGCGGGAAGAGACGCTTGAAGACAGGAACGACGACTTTAGCTGTGAGAGAGTTATTCCTGAAAACGATGAGTTGAACGAAGCCTGTATGAGCGAAATTACAACGACCGAAATATATGCGGCAATCAAAACCAGCGCATCGAGAAAATCTCCAGGACCCGACGGCATCCCAAAAGAATTCTATCTCCTCACATTCGATGTTATCCACCGAGAAATCAACCTCGTTATGAACGAGGCCCTGATGTCGACTGCACCAGCTGAGTTCGTGGAAAGTGTGATCGTTCTCGTGAAAAAGAAGGGGACAGATGACACTATTGGCTCATACAGGCCCATATCGCTGCTTAACTACGATTTCAAACTCCTCTCGCGCATTATCAAAGCGAGAATTGAAACTGTAATGCGAAACCATCGAGTTCTAAGCGGTGTGCAAAAATGCTCCAACGACGATCGCAATATCTTCCAAGCCACTCTTTCGTTAAAGGATAGAATCGCTCGGCTGATCCACAATAAACAGAGAGCCAAGCTAATATCATTCGATCTAGATCACGCGTTCGATCGGGTCGATCGAAGGTTCCTGTTCGGCAACATGTGCGCGCTCGGATTCAATCGGAGGTTAGTTGATCTACTCTCCCGGTTTTCCGAGATGTCGTCGTCTCGTTTACTCGTAAACGGACGTCTTTCCGCCGCCTTTCCTATACAACGATCGGTACCGCAAGGAAGCCCTATTTCAAGCTGTTTATTTAGCATATACCTACAACCACTTCTCACAAAGATTGAGCGAGAATGTGGCAATGATCTTGTTGTAGCTTACGCTGACGATATAAGTGTTATAGCTACAACCGTACAAAAAATTGAGGCCATACACGATTTGTTTACCCGTTTCTCTCGTGTTTCTGGTGCGAAACTAAACCTCAACAAAACAACGGCGATAGACGTTGGTTTTATGAATGGAAACGCTCTCAACGTGTCATGGCTACGAACAGAAAACAGTATTAAAATTCTGGGTGTAATCTACACCAATTCAATTCGCTTGATGATTAAGCAGAATTGGGATGAGCTGGTGGGAAAATTTAGTCGTTTGATATGGCTACACGGGATGCGATCATTAACACTTCTGCAAAAAGTTACGCTGCTGAACACATTCGTAACAGCAAGGATATGGTACCTCGCCTCTATCCTACCCCCGTCCAACGCCCATACAGCAAAGCTGACAGCAACAATGGGTACTTTCCTATGGCGAGGAATCCCGGGTCGCTTACCTATCCAGCAACTAGCACGAAATTATGAAGAAGGAGGATTAAAACTGCAACTACCAGCATTCAAATGCAAATCCCTGCTAATCAACAGGCATTTGAAGGAAATTGATTCCATTCCCTTTTACAAATCATTCATGTTCCCAAACCCAGTAAACCCTCCTGCAGATTGTCCCTGCCTGAAAGTAATTGTGCAGAACGTCCCGCATCTTCCTCCACAAATTCAGCAAAACGTCTCAGCTAACACCATCAATCAATTCTATGTAAAAAACACAGACGAGCCCAAAGTTGAGCGAGATAACCGTCACGCGGATTGGCCTCGAATATGGAGAAACATCCATAGAACGAAAGGTCTCTCATCTCAACAACGAACCGAATTGTTTCTACTAGTAAACAGAAAAACGATACATAGACGCCTCATGTATGTGATGCGACGAGCGGATGGAGAAAACTGCCTTCACTGCAACACAGCAATCGAAACGGTGGAGCACAAATTCTGTGAGTGTCCACAAGTAGGAGAGGCATGGGCACTACTACAACGAAGGATAGCGACAATACTACACGGATGGCGAAGAGTGTGCTTCACGGACCTAGCACAACCAATGTTGAATGGAATACACCGAAACACAAAAGCGTCAATTCTTAGACTTTTCGCAGTTTATTTAAAATACATTACCGAAAGTGAAAATGTAGTTAACTTACAGGCACTACAATTTTACTTAGAAAATGAACTGTAAATATTTTATAAATAAACTAAAACACTAATTTTACAAAAAAAAAAAATGACTTGAATTATGTATGAGGGTGGAAAATTGACAATTCGCAAGATCAATTCAAATCCAATTACCAATTTGCGGCAATCATTTCAACACAAAAAACAAATGTTTTATGGTCATATTTAATGGTTTACTTTTAGTCCATTAACTCATCAGTCAATTATACTAGCTGAGAATAAGTACGTACTATTTGTAAACGAGGGGTATTTGATTCGTGCATGATGTTAATATCGTTTAGGAACGCAGCATTTATATTTTTCTGTTTCGCGTCTTCATTGTAATATCGCAACGCTTGTGATTATACCAATAAGGACCATTTATAAATTCTGCCACGCTATTAGGAGGAAGAGATATGCCTAATTGTGACATAAATGGGAGGAGAGCACGTCAGGTGCTTTGACGCAATCGGCCGTTTTACGCACGATTGCGCCATGTATATAGGAAATTCCATAGAACATGAACACTTTTGCGAGTAGCGGCATTAATGTGCTTCTACAAAATGAAGAAAAAACTAAAATCATTTGATTCGTTTTAGACCAAGGGGAAAAATAACGTAGTAATATGACAGAGAGTTAGTTAGTGTTGGGTAATCTTTGCGTGACATAATTTATGAATGTTCCACAATACCTCTTTTAAACTCATTGTTTACGGTCCATTTTACATTGTCGACAAAACTGCCGACGGCCGGCTGTCCGGAGTTCAAGTTGTTTTCGACGAAACAATCTCGATAAACGATTAACCAGAGTTTAAACGCCTAGAAGATTTACGTATCCTACAGTCAATAAACTATTCAAACATGCACGAAAATATATTCTCAGTCGCATCGCTTGCTTGAAGCGAATCCTGACTAACAACCCACCCACTACCCAATCCGTGGTACTTATGGGAGTGTCACTGAGTCGGGGCCTTCCGTTAAGTAAGTACCACATCAACACTTCCTTTCTCATCCCAAGTTACGGTAAAGATGGTCGTGGCCCGCAATGGTGGCTCTCAGGCGAAATTCTTGCTTGGACTGGATCAATTGTTATTCCCAAACAAAGCTCCTCAAGTAGTCTGGCTGGAAATGAGAGTCATCAGTCTGCAATCTACGAAGTATACCGTGCTTACGCAACGCAACGTAATAAGTGCCATATTTTTCCAATAAGAGCTAGTATTAGTGAAAATAAGATAAAAATATCCAAGTTCAACAACCCAGACACATGAAAACAAAAAAAAGTGTGTGTATCATGTCAAAGAACAAATTATGCAGCACTTCAAGCTTAGCAATCTGAATTATTAAAATGGTGATGTGAACTATTAAAATTTTTGCGAAATGAACGAAAAATCTATCAAAATTGTTAAATTTTAAATAAATTTCTGTTAAAAGGTTACTTAACCTCACTAGCTGAAACATGTGAGGACATTATTCAATGGGAAATTTTCTCACCAATCCAACGGATCTGAAAAAATTGAAATACAAAGTTTAATTCTTGAGTTAGAGCTATTTTAAGACAACTAAGTTTTTGACACAAAAAGTCCAATAACTTAGTAATGGTTGCGATTTGATAGTATGTGTAGAACAATTTTTTCTCCCAATATGACAGTCAATCATCCCTTAACCATGAACCAAACACCCTGTATAGCTTGAGTTCTAAAATTTCATCTGCTATAGATATCACAGTTTATTACAGTAAATTAAGTTAATCCTAAAATTGAAATATCTAACCTAACCTAAACTATATCACAGATGAACCTATGCACAGAGAGCTATATCTCAATGATATGCTATTGTTTCTAACCCAGTGTGGTAAACAGCTATAGTTTAAGCCATATTTGAATGACAACATATCTTCGGGGGTGTTGATGTATCCGCTCATCGAGAAATTTCTTCTTTTCCCTTTGGAAGAATACTTCCGTATTGTCTATGTACTCCGTGTTTTTTTTCCTTATCTCTAACGTTACGACTTCCCCGATCCTTCCCATCAGAAAATCATGAAAAGACAAATCATGGCAAGGCACACATCTCCGATCAGCGTGGGGGAACGTGCCATTTGAGCCAGTCGCTACTGATTCCTGATTTCAGTGATCTGTTGGCAAAATGGGTCGAGGCCAGATCCGGCGTGATACTTCTTGGATTGCTATAATTTACGATGCATAGGCAGATTTGCTACCAGGTTGCAGGATAATTGCATGAAAAATGCTAAAATCTGTTTAGTTTAGATTTTAGTGTTGAAACAAGTAACAATATTTGACTCGCTCTCTATAACTGCTAAATGATGTCCATATAGGTGTACACAAGAAGTTACGAGACTTTACGAAAACGACTATTGGCATTTACGGAGAGCGACTAAAATGTGGCGACTGGTTGGTTGCATCTTTCAGCTAGTAAAATGGGATTATCGTTTTGATTTCATCTGCTCAGTGTGGTGATGCTAATTTGGTCGCAATCCTTTTTAAATTACTTCTCATAATGTTGTCTTATTGTTGGAGCAGCTGTGGAGTTTGAACCTTCACACAGTGGCTCAAAATAGCGCTTTAAAGTACTTAATTGATTGGAGTCAAAACTGTCCATATTAGCGATTGTACATATTCTACAATGTTTGTGTGTGTAAAAGCGCCATCTTTTGGGAATATTATTTTATACAAATTGATCATAGTACGCTATAGAAAATTTATCTTTTGAACAAAAAAGATAGCGCTTGGCTGTCTCCGACAAAGTTGTAGAGGAGAGAGCTTTTATAAATTTTGCAGAAGACATGTTGTCTCTGTCACTCATAGTAATCGAGTTACGAGATGTTTTCTATGATGAACTCCTCGAATTCTTATTTTAACTTAAAACTTTTTTGTTTTGGACTGGTGGTATCCAACGGGGAAAAACGATCGGAAATGGTGAGTGAAGTTAAGCAATCATGTGAAAAAAATTCTCCCCAGAGGCGAGATACGAACTCGCAACCTTTGATACTCCGGCCCAATGCACTAACCCTTATGCTATCCCTGGTCATGGTGACATCCCAGAAAGAACATATGATTATCCCACTGGCGACGGTGATCGTACCCTGCCTGCAAAGCGAGAATCACACACAACGGCAGCTGATCACCACAACACATTTGATATATTTAACTTCCCCGCTAGATACCAAGGCCCGGGTTTTTATTATCGTCTGATGTCTAATTTTTAGTTCATTACCCATCGTACTTCGGTGGGCGACAGAGCTAATGAAGACAGTCGATTTCTGGTCCCTTACCCAGTGAACAGAGGTATGACGGAAGCGAACCCGCCCGTTCGAATTAAACTAATAATTCAATTTTTGGTCTTTTGACTTAAGTGCCAATACCTTATTTAGGACTGGTGGTATCCATCGTTTCCGATCGTTTTCCCCGTTGGATACCACCAGTCCTAAATAAGGTATTGGCACTTAAGTCAAAAGACTAAAAATTGATGTATTAGTTTTTTGTTTCTTTTTTTTCGCGTTAGTAATGTTTGAAGGTATTTTTTTTCATTACAAACACGAAACTTTACAGAAGAGAACAAATAGCTGTGCATACTTTGTAAAGAGTTATGTCTGATTTTGATTTTATTTTTGCCTGCTTATGAACTCGTATTACCTAACTATCGGCAAAAACTGTAATAATGTTATAAATTATTCTGTTAGAACTAGGCTTCACCTACAAAACGAATGTAAAACCGTTTGTCCATAGGTACCCATTCAGAAGATATACACTGTTGAAAGCATTATGTCTGGCCCTCCTGAAGTCGCGTGAATGGCTCACTGAATGAGTTGGCGCTTGATTTTCTGAGTGGCGCACAATCTATGTACTAGCGTATCTGCTGGAAGGTTAATATCGAATTTGAATGATTTTCTAACCGATTATGTACAATTTTATCTCGGATCGGTTAATAAAATGATTTTTAGTTTCAAGATACGGGAGAAGAAGTTGAAGATACGTATTTTCCATATAATTTGCTGCATTAACCGACTGGAAAGGTTTCATACTGCAGTGCATGCAGCAATTTTACGTATATTCTTCCCTATCCTTCCCTAAAATTCATTCGATTAACCAAAAAACCCAACTTCCTACAACCCTATATTTTTCAAGAAACAAAAACTTTTCCATCAAAATGCTAAGAATACTCCTTTTTAAAAAGGTATAAACTGAAACTTTCCGAGCATTGTCTAAAAAGTTATAACATTTAATATATTTCTTCCTTTTATTTTCCCACAGTACCTATGTCAAAAACTGCAAGTGAAGTGGGCGGGAGTCTAAAATTATCCAAATTATGTGCAATTTGTCTGCAGAGTTTACTTTGATACTTGTCACAATATGAATAATATGAACAAAAAGTTTGAATCATTCACTGCTCACGTGACAAACGAGCAACATCATGACTGTATCATTCGGACGGTGTGTTAAGCGGTATACACTATGGATTTACGGCAGTGGTGACATTAACCAGCACGCAGTACAACCGTGTTTGAATTTTTCTGGATGCCAGTTGCACCCGTTTCCTTGTGCGCAAAGTTTATTGTGAACTCTTCACCTTCCTGGGCAATTTGAAACTTTGCATGCATGAACTGGTATAGGAACGCAATAGGTTCGAGTTTTGTTCACACAATGATTTGCATTGTGGGCGAGTAGGGTGGTTTTGGTTTGAGTTCAACACTGCAGTATGTGACTGTTTGTGAGTTGAGTTAGGATAAATTAATTTATAGCAATGATTGTGTGTGTGATGGGTTGACGGTGTGTTTTCGGTGATTTGTAGGTACGTAGGGTAGTGCACCTTTTTGCTCACACGTTTCATGTTTTGGATATACGTGATGCGTTTATTATTACTAAGACATCTGACAACATGCTTCTGGAGGCATTTCTAAGGCACGGGCGGACTTAGCTGGACATCTCTTCTACTGGAGATTTTGGTTGGCGAGGGATTGAGTTATGTTAGAGTAGCTTTATTTGATTTCAAAAAGTTGCGAAACCAAACTACAGCGATCTTTGGAAGTCAACCAAAAAAAATCAAAAAGTATTACCATCTGACCACGAAAAAGCAGTGGTTGATATTATTGTTATCACAGGTTTGCAATCATTAGTATTTTAGTTCAATCAAATTCTTTAGGGTATATTCAACAGCACAGTATTTTATATAGGAGATTCAAAGTAGGATTGGATCGTAAATAATCACATTCTCGCCAAAGCGGTTTGATTTATTATTTCGTACAGTTTTGTTTGGAATTTTAAAACTGGTGTACGTTGCCGTTATATTTGTTGCTTCATTTGAAACACGTTTAGAATTGTGTTTTGAATATGTAAAGAGTATTTAGCACATACACATAATTTCGAATCAATTAGATTCATAATTTTGTCTGTTCTATAACATAAAGCTAAAAATTTTAAAACTAGAACTTACCCTCCCAGTAGCAGTTTGAACGGGTGTTCTTTTTAGTTTAAAATTCTTGTCTCCTTTCTTTATTGCACGTGTTAAAAATCGAAATTTAAATGAGAAATTATGTGCTCGCTTTTTTTACGAAAACACCTTTTACAAGTAATAGTAATAAATGCTTTGAAGGAAATGTATAATGAATAATAAAATGATAATCTATAATATGAATAATATAATAATATTAATAATATAAAATAATCTTGCATTGTTTTAAAATGTTTGGAATAAACTTTGAAATTAATTACAGTCACTGTGTTTATAATTGTGCTCATGACATTTACCGCAGAATTCTAATAGTTTAGTAATTTACCCTTACTTTGAAGTGCGCTAACAAAACTATCGCATAGTGTTTTGTAATCGTCACGATAATGATGAAGTCGTTAACCGAAATTGTATTCAATTCCGTTTTTCATTGAAACGCCAATCGATTGCGTGTGCATCATTTCAAATCGGTGCTCGGGTGAAAACGATGCTCACAATTTGCACGCAACGTTCCAAGGGTATCAGAAAACTGCGATTCAATGTAAAAGCTGTTTTAAGTTCTTTTGGGGTGTTCAAATAACAAATCCTTGGCAGGATTCATAGTCGTTTTGCAGAATTTTGACCGTCTTTTTCAACAGGCTTTTGTGTACAGCACAATTTCAGGTCCAGGATCTTGCACCATTAGAATAATGTTGTGCGCAATCTATCGTTATTTCGATTTAGGTCAATTATTTTAAAACTTTTCACTGAATAAGTTCATCGAATGAAAAAAATCTCTTCGTGTCTAAACTGTTCGTTCGCAGTGAGTCAGCCTCGAACACAATGCACATCTCTGGTTGGGTTCCGCATCACTTGTCGAGGGCAGCCAGTCTCTCAGTTGGTAACTGCCAAGTATTAATTAATACCTATTCGAAAATTAATAATCAGAAGAGAACTGACGCTAATAGGATTGTGTCGCTATTCCCGCCGTGAGCGAAAATTGAATACATTTTCGATTCAATAAAAGGAACTGCATTGGCAAGTTTTAAACATCGTGTTTCCATTGGCATCGGAAAAGAATGCCGCTTATTCAACGTTACGAAATAATCACTGGACGAACTTACTCCCACCATGTTGGTAGTATGTGTATATGTTTGGCAAACACCAGCTTTAAACACGCCCAGCCAGGCTCGCTACTTGCGGAGGTGTCAAAAATCGATAGCTATTTTGACTAATTTGTAAGATTTTGTAACATGAAACCCGTGTTGATACAGCGTGGAAAACCGCCGGCCCTGCCCTGTGATTTCCTTCCTTGGCGCACCGGGGTGCTGGAACTAATTTCTAACCCGGCTAATAATAATTTCAGAGCATAATTTTAGATTCCTCCCCTCTGGTTGGCCCCTTTTGTAAGCGGCGGCAGTCGGACCGGGGTTGGTTAAATATCAATTGGGGCTGTTTTTGCAGGTTATGGTTATATTATGGGGTTATGGTTATGTGATGTTAAACAAAAGCTATGGAAATTTTGGTTAGTATGGTATTCGGTTGGAGGATTTTGTGAATCTGTGGAATCGATGTTGGAGGATGTTAAAATTGGAAAAACATATCTGACTGCTTCGCATTGACATCGAATTATAATCGAAACTGATGAATTTTTCTAAATCGGATTAAAGGGCGAACACGAAATTATTGCGACACCGAAAATGTCATGCCAATTTTCTTATAATGTTTAAAATCAAACCAAAAATTTAGGGTAGTTTTATACATATATTTACTTCAAAAATCAAAAGAAAAGTTAATCGATGGAGCCTTGAGTGTAAAATTGAACGCATTTTAGCTTGATGCCCCCCATCAAAGTCTTTACAGTGTCATCCGGTACTAGTTTCTCAGTTTATTTCCATTTTTTTAACATATCCTTCTCGTCTTTGACTGTCTTCTTGCTCTTCCGAAGTTCCCGCTTCATCATTGCCCAGTACTGCTCCACCGGGCGCAGCTCAGAATTGGTCTCATACCACTCCAGGACACTTTTAGAATAGTGGCGTGATGCCAAATCTGGCCAAAATAGCGGAGCTTCGTCGTGCTGCTGCAAGAACGGCAAAAGGCGCTTCTCGAGGCACTCAGCTTGGTAGATCTCGCCATTTACTGTGCCCTTTGTCACGAAAGGCTCACTCCTCAGTCCGCAAGAGCAGATGGCCTGCCAAATGAGATATTTGGAGGCGAGCTTCGACATTTTCTTCTTCTTAAATTTGTCGTCCACATAGAACTTGCTCTTGCCGGTGAAAAACTCCAACCCCGGAATTTGCTTAAAATCGGCTTTTATATACGTTTCGTCGTCCATCACACAGCAGCCACATTTTGTCAGCATCTTCTCGTAGAGCTTCCGTGCCCGAGTTTTAGCCGTCGATTGTTGCCGCTCATCGCGGTTAGGGAAGTTCTGTACCATGTATGTATGTAGTCCAGCTCTCTTCTTTGCATTCTGGACGTAGCTCTGCGACATGCCGATCTTTTTAGCCAAATCACGGCTTTTTGTTCTCCGGTCCCGGTTTTCTTCCAGCTCTTTGGCCAGGCCCGTAGCCAGGATTTTGTTTCGGGAGGGGCTTAAAAAAAATTGCATAAAGCTTTTAATTCTGACAATTTGATATAGTCACTAGAAACTAAATTAAATTTTGAAAAGCTCATAATGAAATGAATTTCAAATCTAAGACAATCCTAAAAATATGTTCATTGTCACAAGAAAGGTTATAGTACTTACTCTCGTTACAACAAAGTATATTCTAGAGTTCACAGTGTTTATGCGCTAACCGAATATGACAATGCTTGACGGTTCTGGAAAACACAAGGTGTTCCAAGCTACATCTTTAAAAGGCGTAGAAGATGCTAAACCGAAATGAGTAGAAAAATATCCATAAAATGTTCGAACGAAGAGAATGTCGAAATTCGCACAAAATCTTCTGATTTAGCGAGCGATTTGTAGATGCCCAGAGACGGTTCAACTTCTATTTTCTTTGTCTTGCGTTCTGCGAGTATTACCAGTTCTATTTAAATGAAACTATTTTCAAGACTAGCCTTGGTCTGGTAGATTAGAGATTAGAGGATTTTTGGTGATCAATAGGATCAAAATATAAATTTAAATGATTAAATAAACTGAAGGAAACTGCCCACAATTTAATTTATTAAAGAAAATTGTCTACAAATCGAACGAAAACACTGATTACTAATATCTTCTAATTTTCCTTCAAGTCGCCAGTCGCCGTGCATATTTCGTTCACCGTGCTGTTTCAAAATCACGAAATTTAAAGAACTAGCTCCTTGAATCTATCGGAGAGATCCAGATCCCAAATCCTCTCGTTTCATCGTTTTATTGAAACATTCCAACTAAAGTTGAATCAAAATTTTAAATACATGGTAAGTTGATCATATAACGTGCACTGGTGCCAAACAAACTACTTATTCTCGTTTTGTTGCTAATAGTTTTATATTATTTCTAAATTGTGACGTATTTAGATAGGTATTTTTACGGTGACTATGAGAGCGGTTTTCATTTTGATAAAAAACAGAGTTGGAAGTCACGTCAAATCCACCTAAACGCACGGTAACTGGTGACTTGACGGTACGTGAAATTTGTTAAATGTATTACCAAAATAACTAGAATGTTTATCTTCTGACGTCGCAAAAAGCAGAAGCAAAAAAAATTGCTACGCTTTAGCAGGCTATAGGCACCAGTGAATCAAGCTAGCTATTGTTCTATATCAGTGCACATACAAATTGTATCGTTGCTCCTGGCTGCAGAGTGAAATGAGTTTGCCAAATGAAGCAAAAGTGTCTGTGCTACGGGATAACACGAACAGTTCAGGAAGTGAAACAATTAGTTAAAGTGAAAATTGAGCTTAATCTCGCTGAAGTTACCTACATTCAGCTACATCACGTAAAAAACTGTGTTTTGATCACGTTTAGAAGCTTAGCACAGGCCGAAAACTATGCATATGGAAAACGACATGGTGGACGTGCGTATCCATGATTTGGCCCCGCGCACGAAGGAAGATTTCATCAAACGAATCATGTCGCAAATGGAGAAGTTGAATCTATTACGAATGATACCTAGAAATTTTTTTTCACCGGCATTCCCAACGGCGTTCGTATTGTGAGAATGCGAGTGACTAAACCAATACCTTCTTACATGACTATCGAATGCAAATCACCGAAGGATGGCGTGACCTATAAGCAAACAACGCTAATCACATATCCCGGGCAGACCCCAACATGCCAATTCTGTAACTATACAGCCTACTACGGAAAAACATGCGCCGAAGCAACTAGTCAAAACTCATCTACTACAGCCAACTCTAACTAGCAGTCACCGATACCTTCAGATAAACCTAAAACAACGATCCAATTACCCAATAATGCAGGTACAACGACCACGACAACCGCTCCCAAACCAACAACTAGCATCGCCAATAAAGAAGCAAATACCGATGAAGACGGATATACAACAGCGACCCATAAGAACAAGAAACAAATAAGAACCTCTGATCGTGAACAGCAAGAAAGCAGTACCGATGACGACATGGACGGGAACGATAACGCGAGAGAAGGCAGACTGAATGACCCCCAAGCGGCCTCACCACCAAGGAAAAAGATCTCAACACGCAGCAGCAAACTGCGTCAACAAGATCTGGCAGACCGACATTCTTAGATTTTTTTTTAATTTTTACTTATTGACCCACGGCTCAGTTGTGCTAACGCATTGAGCCGTTTCAAATAAAACTTTAGATTGGAAAAAAGAACTAGATATTATTAATATGAACAAGCTCAATAATTTCAGCATCTTTTTATTCCGACACATGGACGGGTATACATCGCACTTACTTCACCTCTGCCGAAGAGTAACGTAAGGCCAACTTTCTTTGATGATTTCTGTTGTTCTGTAGTTGAGTGCCCAGAAAATATAGAACAGCTGCTCTTGGGTCGATTTCAATTTATTTATTATTTTCTCTCTTTTTCTTCGTGATCTCTGCTCATCTCTCTCATTTTATTTCATAACGAACACAAATAAAACGAAAACATGAAATCGAAACATTAATCCCAACTTATTGACTGTAGACTCAACTAGTTACAACATTTTAGTCGCTCTTCGTGATAGGCTACTGATGTTTGTTCACTTTATCGTCACGTCGTTTTTAGACTTACATGGACATTAATTGGAAACCATCGAAAGAAACAGAAATGCTACTGCTTACAACATTAAGTTTATTATGATTGATTGACTAATATGTGGTTTAGCATCAATTGACATCCGTTGAAAAGTAAGGATAAAATTACAACAGATAGTCCTACCGCTACTATGTACGTTTCTGTATGTCAAAAACATTAGTAATATACGACGGTATACAATTCGTGGGTTGATGAACACCTCAGAAAAACCACTGTTTTACCACTTTTTGGCTTGTTTATTTTTTGGTGTTTTTCTTGCTTATTGTTCGATTGTTTAAAATATCACTAATTTGCGGACTAATAATGTTTAAATACGGAACGCATTCTCCGCATAAAATGAAATTGAGTGTCAACCGAAATACTTTACTATTGCATTAAAATGACGCGAAAACAAAAACTGTCTTCTCGACTATATTGTCATCAACTAACGGAAATGTTTTTGTCTAGCACGCTTGAGTGAGATGCCTGATGTTTCTACTAAGTGTACAGTGCACTAACCTATTACAGAAATTCAATTTGCTTATGCTTTAACTAACTTTATTCTGGCTAATATATAACATGATATCTGAGTTTTGTTAGACACAACCACTAGCGATAAAGTTCTCATTTTGGGACAGTTTTTGAGCTCACTTTTCTATAAAACTTCTGCATTTTATTATATATTTCGTTTATTTTATTCGGTTCAATGCATTAGCTAAATGAAGCCTTGTGTCTTCAATATATTTCCATGAAAGTGATAAAACGTAAATGGTTGTCCTACAGATATCGTGCGAACAACTAGCGATTGCGTGTGGAGAACTATTTACTAGGCTGGGAAATATTTTTCCTAACCAACAGTGTCGCGGTGGTTGTTCATTTCTATCTCGTACACTTCCTTATCATCATAGTGGTTACTGCCACGTCCATGTTCGCGAATTTCTGACGGGTCACGAGTGTCGACTTCCTCAATGATGGTGCCGACCATTAATTTTGAGATACTAGACGCAGTTTTTGCCGTCAATATTATCCGAACAGCAGCCAAAATTTGGCAAATGTTTGTTTTTCAGGAAATGGTTTTGGAGACTATGTATATGCAAAGATATAATGTGTAAAATAATACTATCGCATTCAGTTTTTACGTGCAGGGTCAGGTTGGAGGAAATATGTCTGTTCACCTAGATTTTCACCACAAAAACACCATTTAATATATAGGGAATTACTTCCTAGATGTGTCCTTTATAATAAATACCATTTTTTTTCAAATGTGACAGGAATCTTTTAATAGCCACGGTGCAAGTAAGTGGTATCAGATCTTGTAGCCGAGCAATGATTTTCTCATCGTCCATATATATGAGGATCAACCACATGTTTCAAGTTGTTATGCAAAATGACTGGTTTCGCTGGGTTAATTTGTTAAATGGCATCAGTACTGAACGCCTGACAAGGTTAAACTCGTTAAAGGCGATGTTCGTAAGCATAACCTCCATATTCACCTTCAGCAAATATTTCACATCATGAATGTTGCTCCAACCAAATACGGAGGCTATTGACTTCAGGTCTTTTCGCATAAGATCGATCTTATGCGAAAAGACCGGAAGTCAATAGCCTCCGTATTTGGCTGGAGCACTATTTCTTGCTTCTGCGACTCAATCATTCGACAGATCCCCACAGCAAGAATTAAAGTAACAATTTCTTTTGTTCTTCCGACGAGTCACACAACATGAAGGGAACTGTTTTATCACACTCAGCATACTGAGTAGATATCCTGACCGCTGTCTTCGGTGGTTCGAAATAGCAATCTTCCTCACAATTCTCGCATTAATTTGTTGAAACCAAACAAGATACATTTTGTTTAAGAGTCACCGAAAAACAGGTTGTTTCTTAAATTTATTTTTGAAAATTTTCGGGGGGGGGGCTTTAGCCCCCTAGCCCCCCCTCTGGCTACGTGCCTGTCTTTGGCCGTGGTCCAACGTCAACCGCTCCTGGAACCGCTTCAACACTCTAGAGACGGTTGAATGGTGAATGCTCAACATTTTTCCCAACTGCCGGTGCGACAGGTCAGGAAATTCCAGGTGTTTGGAAAGAATTTGTTCTTTCGACTCGCGTTGGTTCACCTCCATTTTCGTTGAATCGAAAAACACGACTTCGAGTTTGACAGCATGTAAACAATACACATCAATGAGAAAGTGTGCAAAATTTGGTTGATTTTTACCCAATGGTAAAAAAGTTATGCCCTGTTGAATGTGTCGCAATAATTTCGTGTTCGCCTTTTATATCAAATGGCTTATACATGTTAATTTCAGAAATAATTCATTAACTCGTAAAACTAAGGAGATCGGGGCTAGATTGCAATATGAATAAATTGGTTGAACATTTTTTTCTCCCTGTGCAACTTCAGCTAGTCCAGATCGATGACGAAGTAGCAGCCAGGGGTGGTCGCACAAGCTCAAACTGAAGCTTAAGCGTTATTCTAATAATAATTATAATTAAATTTAAGTTATTTACTTTCCGTATCTATCATAAATACTGCAGCAGGTCCCTTAAAAGAAACATCGTTCCACTGGGTGCTCGATGCACTTATTTTCTTTGTATTCCAACTCTAAAATCTTACTGTTACTTTCACGTATACTTTTTTTTGTTTTTTTTTTTTCGTTCACAGCGTCTTCGTGAATAGTTTTTTCTTGCTTTTTTTGTTGCCGTTTTTTGCTGAGACCTGGATATGCCCACTACCAGGGGGCTCTCTGTGCGAGCCTTTTGGTGTGGGGGTGAGAGGTGTGCGTACAAAAAGACTAATATTCCAAATTTTCTTCACTCGTTTCGCCGAATATTTGCCGGTGGATATCGCAAACCATTTGAAATCTATAAGAAAACAATCAAAATTCTCTTCAGCCATAGGGTCTGATCATTAAACTATTCAGTTGAATGTAGCTTTTAAATGGTTTACAATAGCACTTTGATGTCAAAGGGAAAGTTACAGGAAATTTTGTGGGTCTTTTGAAAAATCTTTTGTTATTGAAGGAGAAACGTGGATAACTTATGAAAGAGCCGTAATAAAACAAAGCAATTGCTTTGTTAAAATAAATTTTAAAATATGGTGTCTACAATTATACAAAAAAAGAAATTGTATTTTTAACAGCAAATAGTATGAATTGTAAAAATATGTCAAAAGTTGTCGCTAGGAAACCTTTTTTATTGAAAGTTTTTTCATGATCCAAATACACATTTTATGATGGGGTAAAGCGAATAACTTTTAAAAGGAGCAAATTGAACGAATTAACTTTTTTTGTTGGAGCGAAATTACAAATATCTCGAAAACTGTTGTATTTTGGAAGATTTTTGCTGAATACATTTTAATTTAAATATTTAAATATTTTTAAAATTTAATATGATATACTGTAATAAAATTATTAAAGTTATTGTTAGAAAAGCTTTTTTACCGATCAGTTCTTCATCATACAATCACAAACAAAATGTTTCTTTTTCCTTTAGGTTTTTGTTGGCAAAATTCATAAAAAATTGAAAAAATGGGTTTCTTTGTAATTAAAATTTATATCACAAATTTTTGTTCTTGTGAATAATGATGCATTTTTTGTGCATATTTTCTCGTACAAAAATATTGTAAGTCGTTCGCTGTTTAAAGTACAGTAATCGAAAAAAATGAAATTAATGCAGTAGAAATGTGCACGCCCTTTTAAAAAATTGCTCGTGAGTAAAAAAAATCATACTGACTGTGAAAAATGTTTAGTCTTCCATGCCGGTGAAACGTGTAGAATTCCATCGGAATCAAAGATGGTCGGCCACAATTTTGAAGATTTTCGGACGAATCTTCATGGAATTCTTCAATTCCTTGCAAAGTAAAGATTCCTTTCCATGAATATAGGAATATAATTGAACACTTCGAAAACGCATTGAAATCTATCCAGAAAATGGATTTTTTTTTCAGAAGCACATGAAAATTCATACTATGTTGCGTTTCGGCTTCGCCTCATCAGAAACAGACACTAATTTATTGTCGGAATAGATTGTGCCCTCCTGTACAAAGACTGGTTTTTACCAACAAATTTTCACCCTAGTGAGAAATTTTGGTTTTTACCAAATTTTCCTCCTTAGGGTGAAATATAGCATAGTGCATTCGCATAGGCCTGCTAAGCCAAGACAAGTTTCGGCTTCACTGTGTCTCATCGGCATAAACAGAACTTCTGCTCGAACGCGACAGCACGTTTGATCAGTCGTTCGATTGAAACACATAGTGTGTTTTAGTTTTAAGGGATTTGCGTCAAGCCGGCGCTAATCTATTCCGACAATAAGTTAGTGCCGGTTTCTGATGAGGCGAAGCCGAAACGCAACATAGTATGAAATAAGGATTTGTGCCCTCCTGTACAAAGACTGGTTTTTACCAACAAATTTTCACACTAGTGAGAAATTTTGGTTTTAACCAAATTTTCCTCCTTAGGGTGAAATATAGTATAGTACATGAAAATTGTTGCATTTTTTTCGTGTGACTGGAAAACTAGGAGCGTTCATTTCTTTGCTCTGACAATACACACAGCTAGTCTGATTTTATATCAACCCTAAGCGTACTCGTGCGTCTTCACGACAGTGCTTACATCAATTACAATAACTGCAAAGCTTAAGCCAAATTGGTTGCGATCAACTAGTACCGATTTTAGGACTTCTGCAAAATTTCTCGATTATTACATTTAAGTTTGCTGAGTTAAAGTATTCTTCACATGACAAGCAGGCCTTAAACTTCCTACTGCAAAAATCACTTAACTGTGAAAGCATATTATTTCTTAATAATAATTAACCGAAACATGTAAACAATAGGGATGAAAAGTGATTACTTGTAGCTGAGAACCTAATACACTAAATTAGAAATGTAATGCAAACAAAACAATATAATCGAACAAAAAATAACATATAAAAAAGTTAAAGTATTCTTCGTGCAAAATATATTTCGGCTTGTGGTGCATGGCAGGTCAACGTTCAATGACGATAATTGCTTGTCAACTCAAACATTAACTCAAACATATCTTCGTTCAAGTCCAATGAAATATTGCCATCAGCATTGTCTCCCAGATTGATTTTCACTACAAAGATTTGGTTATGAGCATAAAATCATCCATATTTATTTCACCGAACTGTCAGTCACACTCGAGATGCACTGAATTTCTTTAATGGAGACTCAAAGTATTTCATTGTTAACAAAGTACCATGCGCTACTATCTACTCGATCTCATTTGATGGTAACGCGTGGTATTTTGTGCAAAACATTCGGTTGATAGCTGAATAAATTTAATACATATAAAATTGTATATTGTTACAATTTCAAGTTCCGCGTACCATTTTAATTGGAAAAGTTGTGCGAATGTGACATTATCACACCAGCACCCGGTGATACACCAGTGAACTCTCTTTATTTAAAATTAATAGAAATGAATTCAAACTACTTGTATCATTTAGAAAATTGACAAAATGGGCAGTACTGCGCTTCTCTAGGATTGAAGGCGGATGACGATGCATCTTTCCAATCGCGGATCGTTGATATGAAATTGAGTATTCCGCTATTGTTTCAGTGTGAGTGGATTTATAATTTTACAGGTGTCATCGTTCAATATTATCCCTTGCGGTTATATGATTTCGTGTAAGAAGCTTGATTGAGTATTTTGTCGTTTGAGGTTATTTTCTTGTAGGAGGCTGATTCGCTCACTACCTATTTATATGGGGAGTAAGCTGAACAGAACTTTTACCTACAACAAAAAAAGGTCTGAACAATCTCACCTGATACAAGCACCGGAAGGAAAACTCGCGCTGACTGATGATCGCATTGTGGCATCCCTGAACCAGAACTCGTGCCCACGCCGCCATGTCCCGATTCGTCTCGGCACGCAGCCAGTGGCTGATGACTCCCCGGGTCGTACCGCACCGGACGCAGAACACGCTGGACTGGGGACTCTGTTGAGCGGAAGCAATGTTCATCTAGTTCAGTGGTTGTAGCAAAACATGCGGATGGGAGGGAAATCGTATCGAGCACCACTTTCGAACAGGCGACAAATACTTACAGAGTTGGATCCAACTGTGGTAGTGTTTCCAGCGCCGGCTAAACGCGTCGTTACCAGGGCGCTGCTTTCGAATGGCCGGCTCCACGCCTCGACGGACCAAGGAGCGCTTTCGTATAGTCTGTGAAAGGTAAACGAAATATGTTCAGTTTTTCAATAGTGAAAAATCTTTGGTTGTCACATTCAGTGGAACGATTCTGTGTAATACTTCTAGTCGGAATGACAAGTGGCAAGTTTTTTTGTCAAACAATTTATGTTATGTTTATGGTTTCCAAATACCAATCAGAACAAAAGTGACTCTGAACTATAAGAACCCAAAGCCTACAACGAATTGCGTTTAGTCCATTCCGAAGCGACCTGCAAGTCTGCTTCAATCAATTCATGCATTCCATTTGCTTCAGACCAATCTTCAACAGTTCGAATCTATTAGGAGATTGTCTCAAAGCTAAATCGGTTTCCCAGATTGAAGAAAGTAACCATATCACCCGAGTCGACTTTTTGAACATTCAGGTCAGGTCTGAGGAAAATTCCGAAACAAGTTTGGCATTTAGCATCTAGCTATATTTAGCGATTTAAGTGTGTGATGTATAATCAAATATGCAAATATATTCACACCCTTCTGCTGCTGTGGTGAAGTGACTGTGAAATCTTATCAGCAACATTTGGAACGAGTGGCAGTAATCAGGGTTTTCGGCTGTCGAATCGGATGCGGAAGCGTTGGAAAGTTCGGATCAGGTTGAAAGTGGTTGTGATTTACCAAACCTGATCCTGATTTAAATCCGTTGCCGGTCGGAAGTGAAGAGGGAATCAGATGAGTGGCAATTGAAAATTTACCAATTCACGTAACGTAGACAGTGGCGGACGTTTGATAGGAGGCGGATCCAGTGTTACAAGTGTTTTTTGCTCTTTCTCGTCTAGAGAGTTGTTGTTATAAAGAATCAATTTATGTAAATCATTGAATATGATATTTACTGTTGTCCGCTTTTGGAAAAAATGTACAATTTACTCTTTTTTGATAATTTTTTAGGCTGTCTTGGAATGCTTTTGATAACTTTTTTTGCAATTTCAGGGGTTGAATTTTGTTTATTTGCAAGTACTACTTTCCTGTCATTTGTCCCAAATTGGAAAAGGCAATATCGAATTTAACTGTTAATTGTAGCTCACTTGGCATCTCAGAAATCATTTCCAAATCAGTTTTTTTTCAACTGACCTGCCAAAACTGATCCCATGATTTTGTTCGCAACTGTAGGTATCGGTTGTGGATTGACCGCCCGAGCGTAAATGATTGTACGGTCAGATCTGACCAGCTCTCAAATTTGGATCGTATGGATTGGACAGTGCACCGCGGATGGGAATTGCCAGGCAATGGCGACACGAAAGTACCTACTTGATGTGGTTTATTTGTGCTACTCAGCGGAAGTGCAACATTGTTCACAACGGGTAACAGAAATAACAAAGGTCGTAAAGCAATTTAATTTCTAGTTGTAAATTTGTTTTTATGCGAAAATTTAATATGAAAATAATTATCAATTAACCAACGAGTGATCGTTAACGGAAATTAAAATACAATTAACGAATGTTGTTTTATATTCATCGCGCTTCTATTCATTAATATAAACCATTGGTGGATTATCTGTAACTGCTACATACCAAGAGACACATGTCCAACGAAGAGTTCTACAGTGCATCGTGAATTTTGAATAGAATATTTTTCTTTTCACTTCCAATTAAAGAGGTGAATAATGAGCAAAAATCAATAATAAATTATAGACAGCGCCGCCGAGAGGGGGGTGGGGACGGGGTGTTTCCCCCCGGGCCCGGAGTTTTGAAGAGGGCCCGGATTTTTAACGGAAACTAAAATTTTGACCAACACTTTAAAAAAAAATCAATATCTCATTGCATATTTGATATCAAATATATGTATTTGTACCCAATTAGAAGATCAGACCAGGGCGTGCATAGCGTAGTTGGTACATCGACTGCCATGTACGCAGCTCATTTGGGTTCGATTCCTAACCTCGCACATAGGAATGGAGAATTTTTTAATGGAAATTTTCTAACTTGAATGAAGAAGTGAATGGCCCTAAGATTAAAATTTCTATAATCGGAAAAAAAAATTAGATCAGACTTGTTAGGGGTAAAAAATTAATGATTTAATTAGAAGTCATGAGGTTGTCTTCAAATTTCGTCAATATGAAATCGATTTTTTTGATTTATTGTCATGTCTTCGCAACTGCTGGGTAATTATCAAAAGTAATTAGAAATAAAAAGAAAACTTTCCAACCTCCTATTTAGGGTTGCCACACCGGTTTTTTGAGGCGAATTCCGGGTCTTTGTTCATGTAATTCGGATTTCGCCCGAATGAATCCAATGGATTATTTTGCAATTTTTTCTTCATCAGGAACTCTCAGCATAATTTTATAAATCGTCTAGCACACAGTCATCATAAACATCATTCACGGGTTGCAGACCCTAATCGATAAGTAGGGCCCCTCTCGGTGTTGGCTAATATATTTAAAAAGTGCTCACCACCATTTGGGCTCAGATTCATTTTACCCCACAGGACCTTCACTTCAATGGATCTACGGATTATATTCTCCTCACAAAGATTCTTGAAAGACATTGAAGTGTGATTTTACGACGCGCGTTTGTTTACTGTAGAGCAGAGCACAGTTCGCTTGGGTTATCCTTCACAGCGAGAGTGGCTGGTGCTTTTTGGTTTTTTGCAGATATTCAAGGATGTGAAGTACTGCTCCCACTAAGTCAACAAAACTCTTCACAAATGCGAAAAAATACAAAAATGCTCTACCACAACATTACACTCTGTGGTGAATTTGAAGAATATATGATATATTTTGTGC
Source organism: Topomyia yanbarensis (assembly GCF_030247195.1). Lineage (NCBI taxonomy): Eukaryota > Metazoa > Arthropoda > Insecta > Diptera > Culicidae > Topomyia > Topomyia yanbarensis. Next base: position 60,736,368 of record NC_080672.1, read on the forward strand.
TACGAACTACATAAGTTTTCGAAACCAGCATAGCGTAAAATCCAACCACAACCCTTATATGTAATGTGATCCAAGTTTCGCTATTTTCCCCATTTTTACATGGATTTTTTAAAATTTTGTTAAAATTTCGTTGATTAATTTTTTTTAGCATTTTAAATAGCCCTGTTTTTGGGCGACTTAGTGGAATGTTATATTAAACACTTTTCTTTTTTGATTTCTTTCGCATGTTGATACAAACACTGATGAAGGCTACAAGTCGTGGTATATCTGCAATTTCAACATTCTGCTTTTTTATCTATTTCCATTGTTACCATATTTTTATTTTATCCTGCTTTTCACGCTGCTTATTTTTGCATTTTTATCCATACCACTTACCTTAATTTATAGTCATTGCTGAGTTTTTCCATTTTATTTGCAATTTTTCCATTCTATTTTATTTTTTCTGTTGTTTCATATTTTAATACCTTACTTTTTCATTTGTTTCTTTTGTCATTCCATCAAACTTTTAATATTAGTCTATAAGTTCCATTAATTCTTATCATTCCCTTTTTCTATTTTCTTGTTTCTCTATATATTTTTGCATTTTTCCTTTTTTAAATTCATTCCAAAATGTCTCATTGTCCCTTTATCTACATTTTTCGTATTTTGGTACATGTTTTCTAGTTTTTAGCTTTCCGTAGTTTTGTTTTTTCTTATTACTAATTTATTATATTTTTTTATTTTTACCACATGTTCCTTGATCTTTCATTTTGTTCATTTTGTTCATTTTTGTTATTCTTCATTTTTCCATATAACCTATTTTGAAAGTGCTTTTTTCTGTTGGCCATTTTCCAATAGGTTTGTTTTTTCATTTTTTTTTATTTTTCTAGAAAACAGCATTATTTTTTGGCATTTTGCGCATTTTTTCTTCGTTTGTCATTTAGGCTGTTGTTTGAATTTCTGTCATTTCGTTTCTAATGTTGTTTTACATTCTTTAAATAATCTAATCTATTTTTTCAATTTCTTCTTGTTATTTTTTCAATTTTGTGTGTTTCTATGGTATTCCATTTTAGTTTTATACTATTTTTTGTTTTCCATTTTGTCAGTTTTTGCTCAATTCATTTTTTTTGAATTTCTTCATGTTTATTTTATTTTTGTCTTTTATATCTATTCATCTACTTTTTTGCATTCTTAACGCTTTATTCACTTTTTCTATTGCTTTAAATATTTCTTGTTTTTAATGTTGAATATATTTTATAATTTTCGAGCTTTTCAATTTTATGCATTTTTATTTTATATCAATGTTCGTATTTTTTTAGTTGTTTTTTTTTTTCATTTTCATTGATTCTAAAAAATTTTCAACATCTGCCGATTTTTTAATAATTTTCACCATTTCTTCAACAATGTTCGACTTCTTTAATCTTTGCAATTTGATTGTCTAGTTTCTTGTTTTCTTTTATCGATTCTTACAGGTTTTGTTTTGGATTTTGTTTTCGATTATACATTTTTTGACAATTGACTTTAATTTGTTAATGGGGTTGATTTTGCGATTTTTAGTTTTTCTGTACACACTTTCAATATAAAGTTTTCCCTTTATTTTGTTTTTTTTTGTACAATTGAACAAAGGGAATTTTTGATTTTTTTTGTTTAGAGAATATTTATAATTAATAATAATTATAATTTGCAATTATGTACTACATTTTTAATCTTTCCATTTCTTTATTTTTACTAATACTATTGACGAAAAATTCCTCTGCAAAGTCACCAAAACGTACGAAGACGTATTCAAAATACTATAGAGTATTAACAGCCTTCCGTTTTTACCGTCATTGGCACTACAAACAACTGGAGCAAAAAACTGGTACATAACAATATAATTTCAGTGTAATATAGGTACATTATATCAGTAAGTGCAATGGATTTCAAACTTTAACTTTGTGATGCACGGGCAATATACAGTGGTGAGGGCCCGTACGTTGGACCCCCCGGGCCCGTATTTTCTATCTACGGCCCTGATTATAGCATAAGAATAAGCATAAGAAATCGCCCGTGATTGCTACTCCGACATTGACCAGAACCAATTGCGATTGCAAAATGTTTATTGGAGCAACATGCTTGGGAATAACATCCCTGTATGCTGATCAATACCGACGCCGCGGCCACGTCCGGATGCAGATTTTCTGGGAAAGGAAGGAATGGTAGTCCGATACATGTCGCTGCTTGAGGCCGAGAAATCCTCTTTATCTTTACATGTATCACGGAAAGAGGACAGTTGTTAGTAAGTGCGCTAGTAACGTTGTCATGTAATATTTGCTCTGGGCAGCCGGCTGCCGAGGATTTAGGAAGTTAATCATTTGTCGTATTAATACGATTGACTAAATATGCAACTTGAACTCCGGTTAGCCGACTATGAGGAGCATTGCGTATATTGTAATAAATCGGAAACGTTCATTTTTCCATTACGCGACGAATTTTTCGTGATCTCTATCGTGACGAAGCTAATTTTACCCGGCGATCGTTTGAATAAAATGCGGCATCTTATACAAGAGATGTGCGTCTTAATTTATTCTTGTGTCAGATACTGTTCTTGTAGATTACTAGAATTGCACATGTATAATGGTTTCGTAGTAAGAAGGGTATTATTATTATTAAATCGTCGAAATAATATGAAAACAGGAATGAAAAACATAATTATTTCCTTAGTAATAGAATAACAGTATGCCGATTCTAAGCAAATAATGTAACGCCGATTCTAGGCAATAACTTCCCCGTGCGTTTTTGCCTTTCTCATATAAAGAAAGACTATGCAATCACTGTAAAAATCGACTTTTTAACCGAGGCCCGGAGGGCCGAGTGTAATACACTATTCGATTCAGTTAGTCGAGATTGGCAAATGTCTGTGTGTGTATGTGTGTGTCATTTAAACTCACACAATTTTCTCAGAGATGGCTGAACCGATTTGCGCAAACTTAGTTTCATCTGAAAGGTATAACGCTCCCATAAGCTGCTATTGAATTTTTAGTTGATCCGACTTCCGGTTCCGGAGTTACGGGTTGAAGAGTGCGGTCACACAGCAAATTCCCATATAAACTGGTACCACCATGATGTTCAAATGATGTAAAACATATTAAAATTGATGTAACATTACTCTAGTTTGCGGGTCTGGATCACTAATGATCAATCAAAGCAGCTTTGACCACATTGGCCACTTATGACGGTTCATGACGCCCCCGGGGAACCCGCCAAGTTCCTAAGCTAATATCACACCCATTCCCCAACGAATTCTCTACCGATTTTTACAAATTTGATTTCAAATGAAAGATACAGTAATACCATTGACTGCTGCTGATTTTCATTCGGTTCTGACTCTTGCTTCCGGAGTTACAGGGGTGTTAGTAAGGATACACTGGAATTTCCCATATAAATCGGTACAATCGTTTAGAGGCTAAAAACTATTGAAATGGTCACCAAATTACTTCTAATCGCAGATCTAGATCACTGATTGCCAATCAAACATTCTTTGAATATATTGTCCACTATCGACGATTCCGGAAGTCTGGAATTCCGGGCATATTCCACAATTAGTCACATCGGTTCTTCGGTGATGACGATTTTTTCAAACCAAGTCTCAAATGGAAGGCAAAATATGCAGTTGAGTATTCCGTCGCAGCCCCCCCCCCCCCCCCCCCCTTGCCCTTACACATCCTTCCTTCATCACTCCCCTCCCCTTGGACCACCCTCACGCCCGCATTTCCTTCATCCACCCCGTATACCGAAATAAGATGAAGAATTTCTGACGCATCCTCCACTCCCACTCTACTAACCCCCCATTCCCTCCACTTTCAAACCCATTCCACCAACATTTCAAAATATAATCACATGAAGATAACAATGAACTCATGCTGATTAAGCTAATTAAATATTATTCTTTTGCCTTTCTCATATAGAAAGGTTATGCAATTGCTCCAAAAACCGACTTTCGAACCGAGGCCCGGAGGGCCGAGTCTCATATAACATTCGACTCAGTTCACCGAGATCGCAAAATATCTGTGTATGTATATGTGTATGTAAGTGTGTGTATGTATGTATGTGCTTTTTTTTTAGAGAGCAGTAAAAAAAATTTCAGGAAAACCCTGAGTGAGGAAAAATGTACAAAAACCCCAATGTCTCAGGGAACGGGTTTGGGCTGCCATCACCCGACCCGCTAAAACCACTGCTCTTGCCCAGAACCTGATTCCTCCCCGGCACTACCTTACGGCATTGCTTCGGAGAGGGGTTTTTATGTGCATAGCACACACTCTAATTCAACTACTTACTAGTTCGTTTCTTCCGCATGGTTACAGCACCACTCCTCGACACACCACCGATTCTCCACCATCCACAGAGACTGGCAATTTCTGCATGGCAGTCGGAAAGCTGGCTGTGAATCGAGGGTTAGCACTCCTCCCCTACGAGTACAGTCTGGGCGGCAAACTTCAGACTGTCTAATTCACCGAGCCCTTCGGCTCCCTTGTGCCAGTTATTTCGTCGCGGTCTACTCAGTCTAGTCCCCAACAATGGATCTAGCCTATTCTCCTGCAACCGAGCGGTAGATTTCTCCTGATTCCGATGTTCGTTTTTGTGAGCCATTTAGCTCTCCGCGTCGTCCCGATCTGCTCGATCTAGTCCCCGGCGGTGGATCTAGCCTACTCAACGGGCCATACAGTAGGTTCTGAGGTCTATCCGGCGATTCCGGGTGGAGCGTCCAGAAGTTACGCTCCAACGCCCACTGCTAGCTCTGCGACGCGGTCTACTCGGTCTAATCCCCGGCAGTGGATCTAGCCTACTCACGAGCTACCCGGTAGGATATCGAGGTCGGTTCAGCGATTCCGGTGAAGCTTGACGTCCAGTTCCCAGGCGCCCCGACGACCCAACTCGGTGCTACGTCACGTACTACTCAACTGGTCCCCGGCGGTGGACCTAGTTTACACAGTTGGAGAGTTCCCCGGCGGTGGAATTTCTCTCGAAACCCGATTTGCGGCTTCTTGCTGGTCTCTTCGCCACTTCCTCTGCAGCTCGGAGAGTATGCTCGAGACCACTCTGTTGACAGCGTCCCAGGTATGTTCGTCACGGCACATCTCTTCGACGATATTGTCCACTGTCATACCAGGTATACCCCTACGAACTTCTTCGAATTCGAAGACCACGTGTTCCGGTGTGTATGTATGTGTATGTATGTATGTATGTATGTATGTATGTGTGTATGTGCGGATTTGTTAACAAAATGTCCACATCGGTTTTTCGGAGATGGCTGAACTGATTTTTACAAACAAATAATATAATATTCCCATAGGTTGATTTGATGTATTAAAGTTATTTTCTTATCAAAGTTTGCAGAAAATATATCAATTTTGACAGAACAAAATGAAATCAGCAACACTTTACTTCTAGCGCTATCTGTGAACGTTTTGAACGTAGAATCGCCAATAGCGCCAATCACCTTTGATAGTGGACTTATCTGTCTCTTCTATTCTACCTATTGATCAGACCGGTCACACATATCGCGGCGTGGAATATATTGATTCGGCATAATAAAGATTTTTTTCTATAAGTGATCGCGCTTTTACCAAAGTGAGATATTTTTCTCTAAATCGTCGTAAGTACACCATCCCAACCCAATTTACATCCGTGATCATTCGCTTACGATTCAAGCAGAAAGGACCAAAAATTGAACGTACTTTTAAAGCGGTCTGTTAAAGGTTGTAGATCTGGTCAAATATAACACAAAACTACGTTTGATCACTTTAATATTCCCTCAAAATCTTGAACTATTTTTCAGTATGTTTGGCTCGAAAGATTTTTCTGCTCGGTCATTTTTTAACTGATTTTCTAGTTTTTAAGTGTTTTGGAAACAAGGAGAAATTACCTTTTCAACGGTATGCTATGTTATATTCTTTTATTTAAAGTACTATGCGGTTTTGGGTCAACAATATGATAGTATCCATTGTTTTGCGATTTTTTCATTAAAAATTTGAAAATTGTTCAACATTTTTATGAGGAAGCGTCGTTGTTTTAATAGAAATTTAGAGAGAACATTAAATTTCGCATTCAAAGACCTATTTATGATCAAACACGGGTAAAAAATGGCTGAGTTAATCTTTTTTTTTATCTAAATTGGAAACTTGCTCGCATGAACTTTTAAGGGGACAGTCTCAGACAAGAATTAAAAAAATAACTTTTTTGATCGATTACGTATGCATTCAAAATGATGTGTGTGAACTTTGAGCAAGAACTTGGAAAAAAAAATAAAAGAAGACATAATTATAGAATCCTATAGTGCGGGACAATACCTCACTAACCCCTTAAGAGTTCATGCGGATGCGAGCAAGTTTCTAATTTGGAAAAAAATGAGCGCGAAGAAATTTTTTTCAGCGTCGATAGATCACAAAAATGCTATAAATCAAGATTTTGGGAGTATACAACATTTTTCATACATTATTTTGTGTTGCATTTGATGAGATCTACAATAGACTGGTTCCAAGGTGTTAAGAGTTCTAAGGTGATTCGTCTTTGACAGTAACTAGGTGAGGAGTGAAGTAAGCGTGCAGCAGACTGCGGGGAAGAAAACCTATTTTAATCCACCTAGCGGTGCAATTGTGCCTTTCTCAATCATGAATCACGAGAATGTGTGCGTTGTTTATATTCATTAAAAGCTTTTAAATGCATATATTACATTTTATTATTATACATCACATGACAACTATATACAGGAAAATAAATCATTATTCGAGTTCTAAAATTTTGAAAAAGAAAAAACAGCCGCGGTAATATTGATCTGAAAAAAGGTGCAAAATCGGCAAAGTCCCAAAAAGTCGATTTTTATAAAAAAATTTTTTTTCGAGATAACATAAAATCTCGACGTTTCATGCATTTTAAAGATGTTTGGCATCAAAAATACGAATTCGATTTCTGAAATTTCATGGGGTCCCCCCTTTGAAAAAAATTTTTGAGTTCCGGCTTATATGGGAATTTCATATGTGACCGGACGATTTAGTCTATATTTCCGGAACCATACAAGCGATCCGTGCGAAATTTTACATACATCTGTGGGGATAATATAGCTATCATTTGGGACTAAGTTTGTGAAAATCGGTCCAACCATTTCCGGGAAACTGATGTGAGTTCGTAAATTTTGAAAGATGGCCGCTTTTCCCGGGCACTTCCGGAACCGTCTATGGTGGTCAATGTAGTCAACGAAAGTTTGGTTGGCCGTCGGTGACCTAGAACAGCAAATTTAAGTTGTTTGAGAGACATTTTAGCGAAATTTTTACCTTTTTTGCTTTCATCGGAGTATCGGTTTGAATCACAATTTGCTATGTGATCGCACGCCACAACCTGTAACTCCGGAACCGGAAGTCGGATCGGGATGAAATTGAATAGCCATTTACGGGGACGCAATACCTTTCATTTGAGGCCAAGTTTAGTCGAATCGGTCTAGCCATCTCCGAGAAACCGATGTGACTGTTATTCTGAATTTAGATACTTCCGCCGGGGCTTCCGGAACCGAGGATGGTGGCCAATGTGGCCAAATAGACTTTGAATGGATGTTAGTGACCTAATACTACAAATCGAAGCAGTTGTGGTCATATTTTGGAAAATTTTTCACCTTTATACATTCATTGCAGAATTTATTAAAATCGACATTTTCTGCGTGTTCGTACTTATCACCCTGTAATTCCGGAACCGGAAGTCGGATCCATTAGAAATTCAATAGCAGTCTATGGGAACGTTGCACCTTTCATTTGAGACTAAGTTTGTCAAAATCGGTTCAGCCATCTCTGAGAAAAATGAGTGACATTTTTGGTCACATACACACACACATACACACACACATACATACATACACACATACATACACACACACAGACATTTGCCGAACTCGACGAACTGAATCGAATGGTATATGTCACTCGGCCCTCCGGGCCTCCGTTAAAAAGTCGGTTTTCAGAGCAATTGCAATACCTTTCTATTGAGAAAGGCAAAAATGACAGCGAACAACTTTGTTTACCCACTGAAATCCAAGCAAACGTATGGAGAGAACTAGTAAACAATGTTGTTAGCTGTCGTTTCTAAAACCAACATGGATGATCGGCGTTTTTCAGAATCGTATCACCTGAGAATAATAACTTCTTGACTGGTTCAATTTTTGACTATTAGCTCCACCAGGCTCTACTGATTCCTTTTATGGCTCTTAGTAATTGTACAAATTTTGGTACCGATCGGTTGTGTCTACAGACCCTGCTTCTTTAGTTAATAATTTTTCTCAGCGATTCCATACTAAATTTTGAAATTTTTCAAAGTTTATGTGGAAATTAGTATGGAAAATCGGTTAATATAGAAAATAAATTGTATAAAAATCACCTCATTAATCAATTCTTATATAATTCTGAGGGTATTCTTCTACTGAACACATTCGTGGAACATTGTAAGTTTGTGAAAATTCACTGAGAAAAGTTATTAACTAAAGAAGCAGCATGACTTCAAAACAAGTGGATTTCATTATTAATCATGGCAACCCTGCTCCATAATTATACAAGTGTAAACTAGACTTGCCACCCACCGCTCGCGTATGACAGATACACCCAGGTATTTTTTACGCGGGCGATACGTACCGCGTAAAAACCCGCGTAAAAACCGCGTTAATTGGAAAATCCACGCAAAAAAACCGCGTCAATTCGAAAATCCGCGTAAAAAAAACTCTCAGTAAAAGACTTAGAATATTTTTGGATGTCCTTTTGAATGCAAAAGAGAGATTCCATGAGAAACCGGCCGATCGCAAAATATGACCATCGTCGATTCGAACGAAACTTTACATTTGTGTTCGGTTTATGAATCTCCATGATTTTTTCTGGCAATTTCAATATTCTGATACAAGAGCAATTTTTCAAAAGGGCGCAGACGTTTCTACGTGCAACAGTTGCAATTTTTTTTTGTTCGGTTGCACTATTTTATACAGTAAAACTATCTGAGAACGAAACACAGGTAATGAACACTTCTGCACGAAAAAAATATACACTGAAAAAAATGTTGTGTCATTTTTCACAAAAACAAAAATTTATGATAATGATAATTTATGATACAAAATATGATTCAACCTTAGGATCTGATGATTAAACTATAAAGTTGAATTATATTTTGGTTGTTTTGTATAGCTTTCAAATGGTTTACAATATCGTCTTGATGTCAATGAGAAAGTTATAAGAAATGTTATAGACCTTACGAAAAACTAATTGTTGTTGATGGAGAAACGCGAATAACTTCTGAAAATGTCGTAATAAAACAAAATAATTGTGCTGTTAAAACAAAATTTAAAATATCTCAAGAACTACATTTCAGAAATTTTTAGTTATAAGCATTTTGATTTAAAATGGTGTTTAGAATCGCATTCAAAAATAAAATTGTACTTTTGACAGCAAATAGTATGAATTATAAAAATTTGTCAAAAGTTTTTGTTAGGAAAACTTTTTTATGAAAAGCTTCTTCATTATCCAAATACACTGAAAAAGCTTCTTTTATGTCTTTAAAACGATAAACATTAGACTTTTGACAATTTATGATGGGGTAATGCGAATAACTTTTAAAAAGGATATAATTACATGAATTAACTGTTTTTGTTGGAGCAAAATTCCAAATATCTCGAAAACTCTCGCATTTTGGAAGATATTTGTTAAATGCATTTTGATTTAAAATGATACTTAGAATTATATTCTATAATAAAAAATGGGTTTTTTGCAATTTAAATTTTTATCATAAATTTTTGTTTTTGTGAAAATTGACACATTTTTTTCAGTGTATATTTTTTTCGTGCAGAAGTATTCATTACCTGTAACTCGTTCTCAGATAGTTTTACTGTATAAAATAGTGTAATAGAACAAAAAAATTGAAATTATTGCACGTAGAAACGTTTACGCCCTTTTAAAAAATTACGCTCGAGTCAAAATAATCTTATTGACTGTGGAAAATGTTTAGTCTTGCATGCCGGTTGAACCTGTTAAGTTTTATCGGAATCTAAGATGGTCGGTCACGATTTTAGAGATTTTCGGACGGACCTTGGTGGAATTTCTCAAAAGACTCTGAAAAAAATTTCTAAATCCTTTTAAATGCAAAGGACTTAGTAGATCTTTGGCAGTTTTTATGTTGCGCGGATTTCGCAATTAATACGGTTTTTTTCAAAAAATATTCTGCAAGACTCCTTACGGTCCACACCCCAACAATATGGGTATTTTTGGAATGGTTTTGAAGCGTAGATACCAGAAATTGATTTTTAACGCCATTCTGAAATCGAAGATGGCGACTTCCTTTTTTTTATTTTTATTAACGTGACTTTAAATTTTAATTCATTCGTCACGCAATGGCAACTTCCCATTTAATGAAATCGATATAACCCAATCAATATGGCTATTTTCGGAATGGTCTTGAAGAGTAGGTGCCAGAAATTGATTTTTGACACCATTTTGAAATCAAAGATGGCTAATTCCGGTTTAGCGAAATTCGCTATAACTCAATCAATATTGATATATTTGTCTTGACGAGTAGGTGCCAGAAATTGATTTTTAACGCTATTTTGAAATCAAAGATGGCGACTTCCGGTTTAGCGAAATTCGCTGTAACCCAATCAGTATGGGTATTTTCGGAATGATCTTGATGAGTAGGTATAAATAAATCTGCACCTTCCCCGCAAGATTTTCCATGAAAAATTGATTTTTGGTGCCATTTTCAAATTCCAGATGGCGACTTCTGGCTTAGCGAAATTCTCTACAACTCAATCAACATGAGTATTTTCGGAATGGTGTTGACGAGTAGCAGACAAACGTCGATGTTTGGCGTCATTTTAAAATTCTAGATCGCGACTTCCGGTATACCGCAATTCCCGCATGAAAAATCTGGGCAATCATTTAAGATCTAATCATAAACCAGCAAAATGCAAAATATTTTTATGTGTTCATCCAGAAGAGTGCGGTGAGAATGGAAGAGAGAAGAAAGAGTCGTATGTGGTGTGAGTTTTGAATGACGTATGTGGTGTAAGGGGGTTTTCATTTATTCAAATTAAACATATTGCTTAAATTTAAGTAAATTCAACTGTTTAATTAAAACAACTTCCAAAAATACCCATATTGATTGGGTTATAACGAATTTCGCTACATCGGAAATCGCCATTTTTTATTTAAAAATGGAGCCAAAAATCAATTTTTGGAACCTACTCGTTGAGATCATTACAAAAATTCTCATATTGACTGGGTTATAGTGAATGTGGCTAACCCGGAAGTCACCAGCTTGAAATTCAAAATGGCGTCAAACATCGATCTTTGTCTCCTACTCGCCAAGTCCATCCGAAAATACCTATATTGATTGGGTTATGGTGAATTTCGCTAAACCGGAAGTTTTTGATTTCAAAATGGCGTCAAAAATCAATTTCTGGCACATACGCTTCAAGACCATTCCGAAAATACCCATATTGTTGGGGTGTGGGCCATAAGGAGTCTTGCAGACCCGTCTCTTCCATCTTTCCGAAAATATTCTAAGTCTAAGGCGTCAATTGGAAAATCCGCGTAAAAAACCGCGTTTATTGGAAAATCCGCGTTAAAAAACCTCGTAAAAACCGCGTTAAAAAACCTGGGTGTACAGTTATTCTAACAGGGTTGCTAGATTAATAATAAAATCTACTTGTTGTGAAGTTATGCTGCTTCTTTAGTTAATAGCTTTTCTCACCGAATTTTCACAAGCTTACAATGTTCCCCGAATATGTTCAATAGAAGAATACCTTTAGAAATATATCATGTTCTGATTAATTGATTAATGAGGTGATTTTGTAAGAATTTATTTTCAATGTTAACCGATTTTCCATACCAATTTCCATAGAAAAATTCGAAATTTTTTGAGGGTCCATAAACACAAGCGATCGGTACCAAAATTTGTTCAATTACTAAGGGCCACACAAGGAATCAGTAGAGTCTGGTGGAGCTAAAAGCCAAAAATTGAACCAATCTAATCTACAACCTATACTAGGTCACTAGAAAAGTACAGAATCACTGTAACACCCTGTTAGTTAAATAAATATTTTGTCTTCTGTTTACTGGAAAGTTTTTCCCAAATAATCGATGTTTTGAGCTCCACACAGTGAAAATGTATGCAGAAAAAAGAATCGTTATATCGAGGAAAAATGAGCGGTATGTCGAATGTATCGAAGATTTCCTATACTACTCTTAAGTTTGTCCCTTTTATTTATTTTTCAATCTTACTTATTATGTATGAACTATCAATCAAATTTCATAGTTTCTATCAATTTTAATAATTGTATTAGTTTCATTTTGTTCATCTTTCTTTATTTAATTCTTATGTATTCGATTTTCGTCCTTTCAGTTGAGTTAACGTAAGGGGTTATACACCCAGAGCGAGAAAATTGAGGATAGTTTGGACGACCGCTGTTCAACATTGTGTCTAATACATCTAATATAGCGTCCTTAGCGCAACAATTTGTCTATTTTATTTAGTAAAATACCCCAACTGTACTCGTAAAAGCAGATAAACAAAACTGACTAACAAACACACGCCCCTCAACCCGACCCCAATTAAAAACCTTCATCCTTTGCTCCTGGAGCGGACCGACGGTTTATGCACAAACCGCGTGTAGTTTTCCGAAGTGGCGTGTAGTTTTCCGAAGTGGTTTCGTGCTGTTCGGTGGTTGCACTACTGCCACAGTTGTGCCGCACTATCTCGCCGTATTTGGGGTACAGTTTGACAAACTGATCCCCTCTCTAAACCCCCTTCACCGTCGCCGAGTAATTGAAAAATCTTCCATCGGGATCGATGCTGTTTGCATTTTGTGCAAACAGGACCGAGTTTCCTTTGTTTCGATTGCGTGCTATGAGAAGGCATCAAAGCAGAGCAGAGCAGATGTGGTTATGTTGGACTACACAACTTATACCAATAGGGATGGGTAATTTTTGTTAGTGATTCTGATAGAAATTGTTCAGAACTTGTCGAGCTTTCGGGGGAACACAACTAAGCGATTCAATCGCAGCCCGAAGCTCAGTGTGTCCTTCGAATTATATCCCAAAACACCCGTTTGATTGGTTACCATTTTCCGGACATTTTTCACCTCGTTTCAATTCCAATTACTGTCAGCTTGTCATCCCGGTCCGGCAGCCTTGGTGGGGCGTTCGAATCGAACAAGGAACCGACAGCAAATATTTATCTTCCTCCAATAAAATCGTGTTCTACTGCTGGCAGCCGCCACCGGCGGCTAGAAGTGAAACATCGGGAATCATTTGCCAAGTTGTCGCCCGGTATCGGCTCTCACGGACCACCGTGAATCGGTCGTAACGAGGCGAGAGACGGGGTCGGGAAGGAAATGTTGTATGTACTTACCGAAATTCACGATCGGTGACGGCTACGAAAATTGATTGCCATTTATCTAATTCGTCTGAGCTTTCCGAGCTGGAGCGACCGTTCTGGAAGAGATTTCGAAACGAACAAGAAAAAGAACCAGATGGAGTTTAAACTGAGCTTCCGGGAAGGTGCTCGGGATCGGAAACAGAAGGCAATAATTGAAAACAAATGGTTGGAATGATTGCGATATAAAATGGAATGATTCGGTAATTTTTCAAACTGGGATTTCTGGGAAAAGGCACTACGGTGCGAAATCGGTTCTCCTTACCTGGTCACCACCGCACCTTCGGCTGAGCCAGCCGATAAATTTGAGCTCGCCGATAATAGCCACCAGGGTTCGGTTTGCATCGACCAGAGCTTTCTGGGTGCTCTTGCCAATGGCCGAATGGAGGGCGTTAAACCAGGTCGTCGCTTCCTGGGGATCGACGGCGCGCAGGATGCACGAGTGGATACCGTCGGGCGAGTGCAGCTCTATGCAGCGGTTTTCTGAAAGAAGAGACGGTTTGTTTGGAAATTAGAATGGTTTATAGTTTAAATAATTGTACATATTTGTTGTGCATTGTTGTCGAAACGTTAGTTTCCTGGAATAACAATAGCAATAGCGCAAGCTTGCACTTTCGTAAATCAAAAGTTTCAGAATATATCAGAAAAATCAATTGTATAGTAAACGTGAATAAGTCTTCAATTCAATTCAAATCAATTGCAATACAAAACAGACATAAACACTCTTTATTTGATATGCCTTAATAATCAGAAAATACAAAATAATCATACAAATAATTCCTTTTTAACGCAATTACCAATACCTTATTTAAGACTTTTTGGTGGTGTCCAACGGGAAAAAACAGAGTGAAGCGAAAGTAATTATGTTACATTATGGGAGACAGAGCTGCGATTGTGTGTGATTCACGGTGTCTCTGGTAGAACAATACTTATACAAAAAATCAGTATCGCTGAAGTACTCTCTAATCGAAAGCTTAGATACTCCTCTTTCATCTGAGACTAAATTTGAAATATTCTATCGGGGGTCTAGCACAATATTTTTTTATAACGCTTTGATGATTATTTTTGAAGACTGCGTTTCAATGAATAGCTCTCAGAAGATATCTCACTTTTAGAGGGATCAATCTTTAGACATTCAGTATTAGAAGAAGGGGTGTTTGGTTTAGATCACTTTCAGTTAGGCATCGAAGTCCGAACCCTCATTCGGAATTCATTAATTTTCTCACTTCTCACTGATATGATCCTCTCTTTCATCTACCTACTATCGCTTGCACTCACCTAGATCAGTTTAGTTATACGTATGATCATCAAGGAAGTAACACCTCGATCGCGCTGAATAAAAGGTTATATTTCGGATTCAATAAAAAGTTATTTCACGTTCTCGCGGTAGTAAAACTTGTGTGAAGTGCCATTTACCGAACCGGACAAGTTTGCCTGAAACCTTCCCTGTCCGACGGAATCCCCATTTGTTCAAAGGTGAACCTCGACCTGCCCTAACATATTTCTGGTGCCGTGACCAGGATCGAGGTTGCACCATTCCGAACTGCGAGAACTGTGAATCCGATACCATCACGATTTGCATGAGTTTGCATGCCATCGTTACGATCGACGTAGCCGCCATTGCAATTGCACGAGTTTGCATGCCTTGCGATCGATAAAACCGCCATCGCGATTTGCATTGTTAGATGCGAATTGCTTGCTTGAAAGAGCCATTTTGATGGTTCCACCCACGTTTCCTGAGAATAAAATTTTCTACAAGGCCTATTGAAATTGGCATCAGGTAAAGTACCTGTCCAAGCCTTTTAATTGCATCCGTGGGTGCCTTTAGATTTCTTCCTTCTCAAATTTTGCATGTGTTCAACGCTTCATCGGGACCAAGACGATCACACCAATATCATCTTCATACCATCCCAAACGCTTACGGAACTGTATCACGGCAGCCTTTCTGGAATTGAAAGCAAACCAACGTTTTGCAGCTAAATACAACACGGAGGCCATCTTTCTATATTACTGAGAAACCCGCTAATTCCAGTCAACGCGTGAGTCATTGACTGCAACGGTCGAACCAGTGTTCCTGAATAATAAAATACAAGGCACTCAAAGCCTTGGTAAAGGGTTTCTTTGAATACCGATCGCGTGTAATGGACGAAAATGATGACGTAATTGACGAAAATAGAATGGCGGACCAACTAAGAACCCGTAGGACAACGCTTCTGGCGCAATTGGGACGTGCAGAGCAGTTCGTTACCCAATACGACGCCGGACGGGATGAGCTCGAGGTGTCACTTCGCCTGGAGAACCTGGATATGCTGTGGGCATCATTGGACGAGGTGCAGACAACGCTTGAAAACATGGAGACAACTAATGAGGGTAAGGCCGCCAATCTCCAACACCGTGCTTTGTATGAACCGAAGCTTTTCAGAATAAAATCCCAGCTGAAAGCTAAACTGCCTCCCCCAGTCCATCTAACTGCTAGCCGCCCTCAAGATATCCCCTCTCGCGCACCGTCCACCTTGTCTAGTTTGAAGTTGCCAACCATCTCTCTTCCCGAGTTCGACGGTGATTACAAACAATGGCTGACATTCCACGACACCTTCCTGGCCCTCATTCACGAAAACGACGAGCTGCCTTCGATACAGAAATTTCACTACCTTCGTGCGGCCGTTAAGGGTGAAGCAGCGCAATTGATCGAAGAGTACAAACAGCTTCAGCAACAGCCAATCCTGATGTTCAAACCAATAGTATTGTATGACACCAACCACACCCCATCTTCATGTTGGAAGTTGTTCTTCGCGTCGTTGATGCTTATGGGAAGGAGCACTACGCACGTGCTCTGTTAGATAGTGGCTCCCAACCAAATTTAATGTCAGATCGACTAGCTCAATTGCTGCGACTGAAAAGACGGAAGGCAAACGTTCTGGTACAAGGTATTGGAGAGAAGCCTGAACATGCAACTGATTCAGTTTTCACCGAAATTCGCTCCCGGAAAGGGAATTTTACACGAAATGTGTCGTTCCTGATTCTTAGAAGGATGACATCTAGTATCCCTGCCAATACTATTCCAGTAGACCACTGGAACCTCCCGGAAGATATTTTCCTAGCTGATCCCGGCTTCAATCGTTCCAGTGATGTAGATATGATCGTGGGATCTCAACATTTCTTCGAGTGCTTTCCCTCCGCCGCTCGTATTCAGCCTTCCGATTCTCTTCCTATTCTTGTCGATAGTGTGTTCGGCTGGATTGTCGCT
The DNA here is from genome assembly GCF_030247195.1 of Topomyia yanbarensis. Lineage (NCBI taxonomy): Eukaryota > Metazoa > Arthropoda > Insecta > Diptera > Culicidae > Topomyia > Topomyia yanbarensis. Next base: position 60,753,025 of record NC_080672.1, read on the forward strand.
GGTGGAACTGATATAGCAACATCATCTGTAAACTCCCCAAATTGCAAAACAGTGTCTGTGTCATTGGTCTCCCTTGAAGAAAGCATGGAAAGATTCTGGAAAATCGAAGAAATCTCCACCAAGCCCGCGTTGTCAGTCGAGGAAAAGTTTTGCGAAGACTATTACCAGTCGACTGTTTCCCGAAATAAAGATGGAAGGTATGTGGTACGCTATCCAAAAAGGGAGAATTTTGAATCTTGTCTTGGAGAATCTAAGCCCGCAGCATTTCGTCGGTTTACCCTACTGGAACGAAGATTTGCCAACGATTCTGAGCTGAGGAAGAACTACGACGAATTTATGGAGGAATATTGTTCACTGGACCACATGCAACTTGTTCAAAAAGGCAATAGAAAAGGTTTGCTGTCCTATTACCTCCCACACCATCCTGTCATTAAGGAGGCCAGCACTACCACTAAAACCCGCGTCGTGTTCGACGGTTCAAGCAAGACGAGTTCTGGAAATTCTTTAAATGATTTGTTGGGCGTGGGACCCGTTATTCAGGACGATTTGTTGACACTTGTGATCCGTTTTCGCAAATATCCTGTTGCCGTTGTTGCTGACATTGCGAAAATCAGGTTTGCTGGAGCATCACTCATGATGCCAAAATGAGGTGAGGTATCAATATTCTGAGGAGGACTTCACACACCTCTCCAATAGCAGAAAAAAAAACTCTTCTCCCACTCAACAAGCAAACTCATCATCAGAGGTGATGACTTGTTCAATGATTAGAGGATGTTATGTGCATCGCACAGGAAAGGCGAGAGCGCAAAACTGATTGAAGATGGGTTGGAATCCCTTTTCCAAAATGCTGAGAGTGTGGAGCGCGAGAGTGATTGTTTCCCTCTCTTGTTTTAATGGAATTTTGTCTGCGGCGTAGGATGGGGATATAAGTATAATTTTCGTGGTGTAGATCAGTGCTTCGTGGAATATGGAATCTAATACAATATGGAATCTAATACAACATGAAATCGCTTCCAAGTAAAATCGGTGCAAAATATTCGATTCTATTCTAGCGTTCTCTCAATAAAATTTAAAAAAATTGTTTTTATCAAATATTTTCGTTTTTATCTCTATTATAGATTGTTTTGGCCGGTTAGTTTCCAAGATATGGATAATGAAGTTTTAAAAAAAGAGTTGTTTGTGTTTATTTATTACTAAATGTCAAAGTAGAAAGTTTATGCTGATAAATTTCCAATGGACAATACATTTTTAAAATGAGATAATTATCGACAGCAATATTTAAAATTATACCACAGAGAACAGACGTCCATCTTCAGCATTCAACTTGTGTAAAATCTCTAACGGTTTCGAAGGTAGTTTGGATATCTAAACCAGGTGCGCTACTGTCGTCATGTTTTTTTGTGGCTGAGTGCGACAGAATTGACAGCGGTTATTCCTCTACCCAGTCAAATTAGTCCGGAACCAGCATGAATTCCAGCTCAAATGCGTTAACCGATAGAGTCGGAATCGGTTATTTTCTTTGAGCTAAATTCCATGCAGAATCCATCCAGGATTTCGAACCGGTTCCGGAATCGATTTGACGGATAGTTGGGATAGGTTGGTGTGGCGGCGCTAGTGTGTTTAGTATATTAATTCAAATGTTTACACAGGTTTTTTAAATATTTTCGTTCGATCATGGATGTCTGTTCTCTGTGATTATACATTGTCGAAAATTTTATGGTATCCTGATTATCTTTCAACGCTAGGGTAATGAGCCTATTTTCGTCCTGTTTCTATTATCACCCTACTAATTTGTAGCCGCTGGTTAGAGCAGCTTTTCCCATACTTGTTCAACGCATTGGTTTAAAAGGTAAGGCAATAATTGGAACACTCAATTCGAGTTTTCGTTTGCGTTAAAATACGAACATTTTACAGCTTTCATACCAATTCAATCAGATTCACAAATTTTGTTTTCGAACTCGAAACGCATCTCCAGAAATAGTTTAGTTATAGGTTTTGTGCCCTTTACGCGCAAAGGTGGTTTCAAACCATTTCCTCTTTAGTGGAGGAAAAGAGTTTTTAATTAAAATTTTTCTCCACTACGGATAAATATAGCATAATGCCAATTGTGTTATTATATTGGTTCTTAAGAGCAAAGTAAAGCTACCAATTTATAATTTAATGCCAATTTATACGTATTGCATCAATTGTAGGCCTAGAAATTAGTGATACACCCACCATAATAGGGTTTATTTTATGTAAGAGGTTTACCTCTTTACCCTATATTCGGAGCAGAAGACGAAGCTTCTTATTTTGATACTGATTTCACTAAATAATCCCCCTACAAGAGAAATAATATTTTAAACAGATTGTTTAGCAAATATAATGAAATGATGAGCTTATGAAATATGTAGGATATACGTTAGCCTTCGCCTATTCAATCAATTCCATTACAAGAATCCAACATTTGTAAAATATTTTCTTAAATTTTCATTGCAAAGTATTAAATATTCGGTGAGTGACATTGAATTTTCAGGAGGAAACTAGAAAAAATGCGGTGTACACACTAACTTAAAACCTCCTATACTAATCGTTTAGAAATTTCGAATTCTTTCTCACATCATTGCCCAGGTACCTACGGAAGTGCTTTACAACATCATTATTATTTTTAAAATAACATGTTAACCGATTTTTTAACAAATGTATTTCCTTCAAAGTGCTATGAAAAATTCGAAAAAAAGGGTGCTCTCATTACTCCTTATCATCTTCACTTACAGCAAAAACATTTTCTGGGACCTTTGGCACCAAAACATTAGTTACGTTGTCCAGTCTTAGCCGATTTCTAGAAAGTTCTTAAGAGAACAACTACACCTTTCCAAAGGTATGCTGTATTATTCTGTTATGAAAGAAATATTGTGCTAAACTGCGACAATAATAAAAAAAATTGTCATGTTTTGCATTTTTTTCATGACAAATATGCAAATGGTTCAACATTCTCCAAAAAGCACGTCATGGTTCTAATAAGAATTCGGAAGAGCATTTAATTATGTTATAAATCAATTTGGGGGCATGCAACATTTTTCAAAACATTTTGTATTGCACTATAACCTATACTAGTTCACTTGAAAAGTTAAAAAAACCACTATAGCACCGTTAAATGAGTTATGATGAAGTTTTGGTAACAAATTCTTAATCCACCTGGACAGTGAGTAACGAATAAACAATTTGCTTCAATAGAAACATGTGTGTCACGTTTTAGCTTAGCTATGGGTGCCATACATCAAAAAACGTAGCAATTTTTGATACCTAACTACTTCTTCCTAATCGAGTATTATATTTTAATAATAGATCGGCCCTTAAGGAGGGTACTGTACTATTTTATCACTTACGAGGCCTACAATCGATGAAATTGCTATAAATTGGCACCAACACGTTTGCTTCGTTCCTAAGAACCACTAGTAAAATAATAAATGGCCCGATAATGGTGGAATACTTCTGTTTGAGTGCAACGAAAACTCTAATCGGGTGCCCAAACTATCGCACTACCATTTAAGTCAAAAGATAGTACAAATATATAGCAGACACTACTCTAACCAATGGTTTCAAATGAGTTAAGAGCTAATTGTAATAGGGCGAAAAGAGGCTCATGACCCTATACATATTTTAAAACTGTATACAGCGCAAATTCGTTAGTTGGGTCACGACTGCGCCCCAACTAGCGAATCATATCCGTTAATTGGGGCAACTGACAGCTGACAACAATTACCCAAGGGAAACGTTGATTTTTTGTTTTCTTTCATAAAAAACAAACAAATATTTTACAATTCACAAAAGTTGGCTGTTTCCTTCCAGTTTAAAATTGTTTTTTTGTGACAAAGTATGTCATTAGTGTTCTTTTTACCATCAATTATTTTTTGATGAATTCCTTCACATAAAACAGGAAATGGATACACCGTCGGGAAAAAGTCGATAAAGCACAAACATACTACGTTGCCACTAGCTAAAAAAGATTGTATAATGTGATTGAATACATCAAAAGTTACTAAACTAATGTCTCTGCGACACAAACTAATTGATGCTGAATGGAAGAAGCGAAATATTTAACACATTTATTTCACTAAAATCATTCCGAAATATGAATTCAAAAAATAAAATTCCATTGAATTTCAAAGTAAGATTTTTTCTGGATCGCCACAGAAATCAGTTCGTTGGCTTATTCTTCGTCATTCAAACGTCAATCAGTTTTTGACTTTCAGTTTTGACATAAGAGTGTCTTTTAGTTGGGGCATGCCCCAACTAGCGAACACCCAACTAACGAACAGCCCAACTAGCGAACACCCAACTAACGAATTTGCGCTGTATATTTAAACAGTTGAATTGCTTCATGCAACGCTTAACTATACATTCATTTCAAAAACAAAAATATACATTAGAAATAAACTTTGCACACGCATCAAACCCATATAACAAAACCTCATAGCAACTAATCATTACCTCCTCACAAGGCGTGTGAGGACATCACAAACTCCTCTTGAATCATCATGAGGTGTAGCCCACTCTCCTCCACGGAGTAAATATCCCATGCGTAATAAAATATTTTTCTACATCATTTCGTTGAGCAAGAGAGGAACTCTCTCATTTTTCGGGTCCTCACACACAACGGCAGAGATGCTCCCGTTGCATCGTTCTTTTCTACCTCATCCTGAGGGAGGGATATTAGCTCTCATTAGCCGCGTCCTTAAATCCACCAGCAACTCATCGGTATTTTGATGACTTTTTGTTGCGGGAGAGTAAAGCGACGCGCTGTGACACCAATGCGCAACATAAACAAAGCTTGTTAGTGTTGCGCGAGAGTCATCAGAATGCTCAACTACTAACCGTACGGTGCCGACCGATGCTTTGCTCAACAAACATGAATTGAGCGGTGGGAGATCAATAATACTCACATATGAACAGGGTCGCCAGGTGCACAGTTTAATCTGTGTTTCACAGAATTTCAGTAATCTGCACAGATTTTTAAAACCACGATTTTCCACAATTTTCTGTTATAATGCACAGACTAGTACAGATTTCTCAATTCTTCACCTCGCCCGCAATTTTCACCTCGTGCAAAGACTAAAAAAAGGTCGCGACTTCTTGTTTTGTATACACTTGTACGTTTTCCTTAACACAGATTTCAAGAAATATTACCTGGCATCCATGCATACAAATATCAGTTTTTTTTGCAGCCATTGAACGGTTTGTATTCCGTTGTACTTGATTGTAAATTCCGTAAATTCAGAATCATTTTCAATGCATAGCTTAATTTATTCCAGTAGTGTTACTAAGATCTGCGCATTCGTAATAATCAGTATGTGGATGTCCTGGATGACAAGCTTCGGTTGGTATCAGTTTTTGTTTTAGGTTGGGTGTATTTCTGGAACATTCCAAATTTAATTTAGAGTAGTTATGGAATCATTTTTATTTCTAGGAATCCATACGATTCATGTTGCCAAAATGAGAACAAACGATAGCAAACGGATGGTCAACTTGAGCGAACTTCGCAGGAAGAACCAGGCCGGGTTTACCGTTATTTTCGAACTGTTTTCCTTAATCCACGGCCACGAATGTGTGAAGAAAGCAATACTATGATTACGTTAGAGTGAAATTACAAAATATTTGGCAAACGAAACAAAACTTGGAGGTGATATTAATGTTCTGCTTCTTGGAGACCATCGCCAAGTCTCAGCTGTTGCATTACGTTTTGCACACATTTAAGTGTTGGTTTGACTGCTACTGTTACTACCGATCTGAAAATTGCTGAATGTCGATTGGAAAAATGCTGGCCAAGCGCAGTTCTGTAGGTATGTGTTGATGAGTTTAAAAAGATGAAACTAATCACAAGATTGTGCAACAGTGCTGCATGTTAATTTCTATTTTTGTTTGTTTTAGTACGAGTGTACAAAACTTCGTTGGAGAATGGATATGTGTTCCGATGACATCTGGTATTTCTAGTATTTCAGCAACCGCGTCGCGACCAACCGGAACGATGGAGACTGAAAGAGGTCGTCAAATAAAACGTGTTTTGACTGCTCGCTTACACTATCTTACATTTATACGGTTGACTAAGAACATCGGTGCAAATGGTGGAACAGGAACATTCACTTAGGGAAAAGTAAAGGTTCCCATCGTGCGGATAACGGACGACGATGATCGTCGAAAAGATATTTGATAGTTTTAAATTATTTTATTAATCGCGAATGAAATCCTTAGTTTAGAACAATATGACAGTTTTATTATTTATCACCTATGTTTAACCCTCTTTGACCGATTTCCTATAAAATGTTATACTACCCATGATCGCATAGTTGTCCCGTTTTCTATGAGATTTCCTATCTTTATGGGACTGACATGCGATCATGGGCAGTATAGATAATTGCACTTTAGAATGCCTATACCTTTCTGTTTTCTTACAATACAAATGTTAAATTAATGAACGCTCATTGGGTTAGTAAAATAAAAGTATATATAAGGTTTGTTCCAGTACCAGGAGAAACTGGAAGTACTCCGGAGGAATCGTTCCTGTACTCTCTTCTTCTCTTTCTTCTTCCTCTGGTAGCAAACCGGAGTAAAAAGGAGTAAGTATTTTTCGCTCTGTTTACTCCGGAGTAACTTCCGTGTACTGGAACAAACCAATAGTTCGATCATAGATTATTATTCCTATTTACGACGAATGCAAGATTCGTTCGAAAGCGATTTTAAAGTAACCCCATTTGATTTTACTGTGGTAAACGAGAATATAAAACTTTCGAACGAATCAAGAATCAGTAGCGACTGGCTCAAATGACACGTTTCCCATGTTGATCGGAGATGTGTGCCTTTCCGTGATTTGTCTTTTAATCATTTTTTTGATAGGGTTTAGGGATAAGGAAAATATCTATTCTTCATTCCCAAGGGAATAAAGGGTATAAGGGAACAGCATAAGCTTCTTGTTTTAATTTTGCGATAAGTTTTATGTTCTAATAGCGGTTTAAGCAGCTTTCAAATTCTATTCAAGCTTAAACAGCTTGAAAGTTCGCTTAGAACTTTATGTGAGCTTTAAAGTGCGCTTTTAAGTATTATCCTAACTTACGGTTGCTTTTGTGGGTTAGGAACAATAGCATATTATTGAGTTGCAGCTCTCTGTACACAGGTTCAGCTATGTATGGAGAACCAAAAATCCGGATACGCAATTGCATTAATAATACTCAGCACGCTGAATAGTAGCCATGTGATAATTGAGTTTGCAATGTCCGGTCAGTGCCAGTGCTTGGAAAAACGTACAAATTCTTTGACATTTTCAAACTCACATCCGGCAGAAGCTTGTGTTTGAACGCAAGTTTACAAGAAAATGTTAATAGTTGGTATGTTCCGATGCAGCCCAAGAGCAAATCTTGTGCTTTATCTATTTTATCGACAGTGGTAGAATTGGTTCTGAATCAACGAAGTCGCTTGCAGCGTCCGCTCTAGCCAATTCATCCGCCCATTTATTTCCAGCAATACAAGATTGACCGGGTACCCATAGAATGTAGATAGCATTTGAAACGCAAAATTCTTCGATATGAGTTCGACATGTGATTACTAATTTTTCGAATCGGCTGAACTCAGGTAACTGGCATCCCTATCTCTACATACAGAGTATGACAATAGGCAACATCGTTTTTCCACCGATCGATGGGGGTCAGTTTGACAACGTCAAAATCGCTTAAAATGTCATCAACAAACAATAGTAGCACTAACAAAAGAAAACAATGAACACTTTAACTGATTTGATGTAAACTAAAGTTCTCCTCGTTCGTATTTAAAATTAATTTCGTTCATTTTGTTACAAGCAAAGTTCTTATGTTGGCTACGAAAATATGACGTCACGTCACCCTCTTGGCTGAACTAAGTGGCAGCCTGACTGTCAGATTCAGATTTTTTTAAAAAGGGGAGGGGGTTGTTAATGCTTTCAGCGTGAAAAAAACTTTTTACGTATTTTTTTAAAAATTGAATTAGGTAAAGCGACTTGATCAAAACTTTATCTTTTCAATACCATTCTGCAATTTTTCTATGCAAAAATATCGACAAGTGACTCGAAACTTTTTGAAGAACGTATCTGAAAAAACACGATTTGCGGTGTTATATGCCATTCAAAAACTACTTAACCGATTTATTTCAAATTTTGCATGTACATTCTATGTAAAAATATATACCCCTAATGTACAAAAGTTTTTAACAATTCTCTTGACCCAAATTTCAAAAAAAAACCGAAAGAAATGTTTTTTCCACGCTGAAACCCTTGTCCCCCTCCTTAACCGTAAATTTCCCGTAGAAGTGCCGATTGTACGCCACACAGAATCGCGAAGATTTCTCCTTGAAATTCAGTACAGTATCTACCAAGCGAATGAGATTAGTTTAATCACAGAGAACAGACATATAAGCTAGAACAAACGATCCCGAAAAACCTGTGTAAACATTTAAATGAAAATACGTTAAAAATCACCATCGCATACAGGTTTGCATGCGTGAGTCACCATTGTATCCAAATTTGCACACAAGACCGGTATAGCAATTGCTGGCCGATCGAAGCGCCGACCAGTGGCAAGTTGCTACTTGCTGTTGTCATTTCAAAGTGACAGTTTTATTTCTTACACAAGTTGAAAACTTTACTTGTATGTCAGTTCTCAGTGGTTTAATCTCATTTTACAATAGAAACCAGCACCGGCTGGGCCCTTCAACATAGAATTAACAAAGAAATTACAAACTACGTATTCTTGAATTTGTCGCTCCAACCAGACAGCCATTTCTCGCGAGGAGGAATTCTCACATTCGAAGTATTGAAACAAAAACTACATATGAGTGTATAATCACTTGGAGCTCATATACTCATCCCAAGTAACCAACGATATATCGGATTACTATTCCAAAGCTTTAAGATGGCATGCATAAGAAAGTGCTTCTTGTTTCAGAAACACATATAGTGGTTTTATGTTCAGGAGTGCCTCTAGAGCAGCATTAGGTGTTGTGAACGCACCATTCATAGCCATCAAGACAATCCTTGGAAATGATTTAACTTCGATTGGATTGTCATGATTTCTCCCTTCTGCAGTAACACAAGGCACCTGTATACCAGTATTGGTAACAATTGTTGTGTAGATCGACTGAATGTACTTGGGTTTGAATCCCCAAGATTTGCCAATAGTCCGTCTATATAGCCCGAAGGCCATGCAAGCTTTCTTGACTCTGAAACAGATGTGTCCAATTAAGTTGTAAAACAATAATTACCCCAACTTAACTTGATCTGCGCCAATAATTTCAAAGTCAAAGAACTGCAATGGTTGAGCTCCGGTTGTAATTCTACTTTGCGTGAATAGCGTCATTAATGTTTTTAGATTAACTGGAAGTCCAACATGAAGGCACCATTGCTCAGCATCACATAAGGCTTGCTGTATCAAATCAAATAGTGTGTTAATGCAAATACTGGTGATCATATGTTGAAAACCCAAGCTCATTAAGTTTCCTCAACAAGCCATCGGTGACAAGGAGGTTCCATAGAAACGGGAGCAGCACTACGTTGAGGTCATCCGCAGACACTCAGTTTCCTTATCACTACTTGACCTAAGGATGAACGCAGATATCGGTTGCTAAGCATTGTGTGTATCCAATTCATGATATATGAAGGTACACCATGACTTCGTGCTGCTTCCAAAATAGATTCGAAAAACACGTTGTCAAAAGCACCTACAATAGCAAGAAAAACTCCTAAGCTTTATTACTTTTGCGAAATGTTAAATGTTGTAAACATCATTGTGTAACTGGACGGTAGTAGACTTTCCCCGCTGATATGCATGTTGCATTGCATACAACAACGGGTGGTCGATTTAAAGCTCGGGTCGCATTAATTTTTCTCTAACTCGCTTCGATCAACTTATCACGGGAAAGGTCGATTACTTACCCGTAAAGTGTTGTTTAGTTAAGTTCGCTAAAAGAGCAGATATTGTTATTGTTATTTATCGCAGTGTGCAATCGGGCTGTCTCAACAACCTATTTCTGCAACCTATGTTCTGCGACCGAGCACGCGGCTTCCCATGAGCGTTATGGCGGCTCAGAGGCTGTCCTTCCATGTTGCTCAGGGATACATTGCTCCTATACACATCCATGCATACAGGCATACATAGGGGCTTACATTCATACATACTTTCATACATACATACATACAAACTATTTGGCACAAGTTTAGAGCGTGTAACGTCGGGTCATCTACTCTGTCATCCTATGGAAAATCATTCTATCATCGCCTTGGGGTCAACGTCATATTGGAAAATTTCGCATTGAATCCGCTTCTGTCTCTTCCTAATCTCCTTTTTGTCTCCTACGTCCGAATTGACTATTAATTGAAACAGTAAACATACTAGCAGTATTAGTCCTTACTCGTGAATACTTTTCCTAAAACTGTGCTGTTTCATCTCTATCTTATAACATAATTCGATTATCCCTGTTCTAGTCAATATACGTATTCATTTCATTATGGACCAAGGAAACCCTTAATTTTTCTATTATTATTATCCTGAGTAGCTATACCAGTGAAGGTATTTTAGGATTTCGCAAAAAGAATCTCTGCCCATAAAGGCATAAGGATTATTTATCCACTATTCCCCATAAAGTTTGCTCAAACCGAATGTCCGCCTGGTTCGACTCGAATAGACCACACCGACCCGAAAGGGTTGTTTATCATTTCTGTGAGTCGGTGTGCTTGGTCGAGTTTAATAACAACAAGTCCTGAATAATTAACTATATCTTAGGTGCCAGTCCTGCACTCCTTTCTTAAACTAGCCTCAAACCCACGATCAAAAAGAGTCGACAACTAGTAGGATCCACATATCCCCCACCCAAGCGAATTGATCAACTTGCAAGTAGGAGCACATATCTACCAACCAGCCAAGAAGACTTCCGAATCAATGAGAATGGACAGTGCCAGTCGAAGGCCACAGGCCCAGCGTCATCTCGTACAGTTCCTGAAATTAAGAATTTTGTTAGTTCTACTCACAGATTTCATTTCAATGATAGTTTCATTCTCTCATGTTAAACTCGCTTGTCGCTGCTCATCTCTTCCGGCATATCGACGCCATCGGTCGACCGTCTCATAGAAAGGATATCTATCGGATCCTCAATTTCCGTCGGAACTCGTAAGTTAAGGAGTTCTACTGACTCGAATATCAACTATCCGAAGCGAAAAAGACATTATTTACCACATTAAATATAAGTCCCTAAGCTTATAATCAACTAAGGCTGTTTGTCGATTCTAACGCAGAAACGCTAATGATGTGACCATCAAGAATACGTCAGACAACCTCAATTGACCCCCTTCGACACAAGTTTGGCCTTACTAAGCCGTAACGCGGGTGGAGGCGTGAAAACTGCCGGATAGGAGTTGAGAACAGCTTAAAGCAACATCTGATGCTGCTCCAAATCTATGAGATATCCAAGACTGACTTGGATAGTTCCATCCAACCTAGTTTGCATACCTTACATAACTAGCTCACTGTTCTCCATTCACCCACTAAAAGAGTAGATATTGTAGCTAAATTTTAAAAGAAAAGTAAAGTTTAAATCGTGAGAAGCTAAAGTGGACAACAGGTAAAGTCCGAATATAATATCATTCCCCAAAAAACCAAGAACATCCCGTCAGGTTACTAAACAACGATTTGTGTTCTATTATCCACAGGACCCCGCAGTTTTGTTTAAAAAATTATAGTAATCTGGATAGGACGCGCAGTCCGTTGGCCTTTACCTGACGTCGACGCCATTGTTCCGGGTATTCTGGCTTGCCCGAGACTGTAGCCGAAGACAAAGGTCGCAACCATCCTTGGTGGACGACACAGAAAAGAAAGCCCAACCATTGCCACGATCGCTACCCCTTCATCAGTTCTAGTAAAGTGGACGGCAAAGACCGTAGACGTGGTTGTAAGAAGAACAGCAGGTCAACAGTAGGAGAACCAGGAGGTGATAATAAATAAAATAATAATACAAAAACATTATACACGAACCCATACAGTGCAACGATTCCACATATTGTATGGATGATACCCTGAACAGGTCGTTAGGCTCTTAAATTATACGAGGCTTATAAGAGAGAGAACAACGGAAGAGGCCCGAAGAAAAGATCAGATAGATATAAGAAGTGTAAAGTGGAAGAAGTAGAATAAAAGTTTGTGAAAGTTAGGAGGGTAAAAGTAGCGGATAGGATAAGCGAGCCGACCCTGAGGTCTTTGTTTCAGGGAGTCTCAGCATCCATATTACATATTCTCAATAGCATTTACTCGAATTTTTATTGAGATCTGATAACTAGAACTGAAACTGCATATCTTAAGTACATATGTGTATTTATAATTTCCTGGAATTTAAAACTTTTATTAAATTATCGGTTAAAAAATGAGAAAAAAATGGCCGGGGTAGGGGTTGTCCACGCTTGTCCACGCAGGCGGTATTCTTGTTCACGTGGTATATGAGTAGCCCCAACCGGTTTTACTTATAAAATTTAATTCGAAAAGTATGAGAAAAACTTTAGAAGGTTGTTGCTCCTTTCGGACAATCCCTACTAGTGCAATCGATCGACCAGCGGATCTGCCCTGAATCAAACCGAAAGTCAGCTTAGCAATTCGGGGCCAAGCTGTTCAACAGGTAACTCTTCGATTGTCGAATTGACGGCAAACTGGTTTGAAACGATTTCTCAGCACATTCCAAATTCTTATTATTGAGTCTGAACTTAGGCTCCACACGGGACAAGCCGGCATACTGGTAGCTTGTCAATCCAATTTGGTTTGGTTTTTAAACAGCAGTAGAATTATTAATAATAAACATACCACCTAATAGTTTTAAATAACGTTGCGAATATTTATTTTTCGAGTCATCTGAGAAACCCTTATAATCTATCATTCGATTCGTTACAAGGAAATAAACCTTTCTTCCTTCTTTTGTCATGGTACATAGAGATGAAATAAGTGATACATTTTTCTGAGCAGATATTTTTTAATTTTTCGTTGGTATTTTCTTGGTGAAACAGATTTCGTTTTGCTTCCTTATATACTGCACTCGCTGCACAGATTTTGTCTTTTTTATTGTGGATTACAGAGATGTTGTTACAACCAGACTCAGCGAACTCGGCGTGATCAAAAAAATCAGCAGCCAAGTTTCTCCAATCGTGTAAATTTGTAATTTGTAATTTTATTGAGCACGATAACCTGTTAGTACAGACTTTGAATCAGGTCAAGGAAGTTAAATGTAAATCATCGTTGAAATTCCTGAGTAAACCGCTTTGGGGTTGTTATGGTATCCATTCCACATCTTCGCATTTAAATCCCGAATCGATTTCGGTGGAAGCACTATGTTCCAATCCAAGAACATACGGACGTATTCTTGCTGACAATAACAGAAAGATTGAACCGGAAATCGTGCAGGAGCGACCAAGCCGTTGAAAGCGTAACAGTGGCAATAAATTTCGGTTTGTTTTCATAATCGGACAAATCCAGTCACACAGAATTTGGCAGGAACTGTGAAATCACATAGGATTCCGTGAAATCGTTTACTGACGATAGCAAAACACCGACTTGTTCGTACAGAAATACAATATAGTGGAGGCTGACGGATCCAAATAATACTGGACGTGGCGAATTCCTCGTCAGGAGGAAAGGATCCGTTGGTGCATTAAGAGCTCAGAAAGCTTCCACTAACGGTAACAGAATAGTGATATTCGACCAAACTCTTCAAAAGCTATTTTTCTTTAACAAAAACCACTACACGACGACCCGAGATGATGTCCGCGTTTTCGTTGTTTCCTCGTTTGGTAATTTTGTAAGGGATAGTGATGCCATTTTGAAATCGTTATTTCACCTAAACAATCTTTAACGGTCTGTGATGATTAAAATATAGAAATACATTCGTATGTGTTGTGTGATGCTTCTATGGAATGCAAATGCAAATATTATTCTTAATTTAATTTTGAACCTAAAACTGTTTTCATGCCATCTGTGCAAAAATGCCTGTATTCAAAAAAAAATTTAATATATTTGTGATATTAATGAAAAATCTGTGTATACGGCAGCCCTGGTGGAGGTAAATTTTAATTCTCTTTGCCGCTCAATCAGGAGAGGGTATGAATATCGCAGCTCTCCAGCATGAAATGTTGCATCTGTTTTTTTGTATCACAACAGAGCGAAAACCTTCTCTTCCGCTCAGAAAAATATTTCGGCGGCCATGTTTAACTCAACAATTTGGTCATCGATGACCAATTGTTGAGCAATGTTGAATTCCAAAACACGCCTATTGTGTGTTGAAGTGTTTATAACAAGTCTGGCGAAAATGTATCGCCAGATACTCATCCATTCTGAAGATACGCCTCTCCAACGAATCATCTGGTGGTTCAATGGACATGAAAATCTATCTACGTATGAACTGTTGACCGTCACCTACGGTCTGGGTCCCTGATCCTATTTGGCTACACGTACCCTCCAACAACTTGCAGACGACGAAGGTGGTTCTTATCCTCTCGGCAGACTTGCATTGAAAAAATCCTTCTATGTGGATGACCTCATCGGTGGTGCTGACTCCGTTCCTGAGGCTATTCAGATGCGTAATGAGTTGACAGAGCTGCTTGCGAAGGGAGGGTTTCCTATACGTAAGTGGACTTCCAACCAATTAGGAGTTCTTCAAGGGCTAGATGCTGACCAAATTGGAACTCAATCCAGTTTACGATTTGACCCAGATGAAACCATAAAAACCCTTGGCATTTCTTGGGAACCTGTGTGTCACCAGTTTCGCTTTGATTTCCACGTAAACCTTAATATTCTCCAAGTAACAAAGCGATCAATTTTATCGGCAATTTCCCAACTCTTTGACCCGCTAGGATTAATTGCACAAATAGTCGTAAGAGGAAAAATGCTGATGCAGGAGTTGTGGCTGTCATCGTGTTCTTGGGACGATAATATACCGGATTCTTTGAAGCATAAATGGGCGCAGTTTTACAGACAGTTACCTCACCTTCGTCTATGCATCTGAGTCAGCTTACGGCGCATGTAAGTATGCCCGATCCGTTGATAAGGCTGGGAATGCTTGTATCCAGTTGCTGGCCGCGAAAACACGTATTGCGCCACTTAAACGATTGTCGCTTCCCAAACTAGAATTGTGTGCAGCAGTTGTTGCAGCTCAGCTTTACGTGCGAATTGTTGAAGCCTTGGACATGTCCATTTCCAACTCTTTCTTCTGATCTGATTCTACAGTGACCCTTCAATGGCTAAAATCTCCTCCTAGCACGTGGAAAACGTTTGTAGCCAATAGGGTATCAGAGATACAAACGAGTACTCATGGAGCACGCTGGAACCATGTCTCAGGTTCCGAAAACCCCGCAGACCTATTGTCCCGTGGAATGCATGTCGATGACTTCCTTCGATGTAGGGTTTGGAAGACAGGCCCAGAGTGGCTTTCACGACCGCACGAGAATTGGCCAACTTCAAAGCAGATCGAATCAACCGAAGCAGATAATGAACGCAAATCAGTGATAGTTGCTGTTGTTCGAGTCGAGGAGAAATACAACCAGATTTTCGCACGATATTCCGAGTTTTCCCGCTTAGTGCGCTTAGTTGCGTACTGCCAGAGGTTCATACAAAACACCCGTAACAAAACCAAAACTTGTCCCATGGTTTACAGCGGACCCAATCCCACTATTTCGCTTTCTGTTGAACAACTCTCCCAAGCCAAGACTTTACTGCTGCGTCTCGCCCAAGCTGACTGTTTTCGAGACGAATTAAGAGATCTTCAACAAAACCACCCGCTGAAAAAACAATCACCCCTCCGGCTCCTGAATCCTTTTCTAGACACCCAAGGGGTACTGAGAGTGGGAGGGCGGCTAAGGTTATCAGAACGATCATACGAATCGAAGCACCCAGCGCTACTTCCTAGTTTCCACCCCCTCGCTAAACTAATAGCCAAATCATTCCACTTGAAACTAATTCATGTTGGCGGCCGTGTAACACTAGCCACTATGTGCGAAGAATATTGGCCACTCAATGGACGACGATTGGTACGCAGCATCATCCGTAATTGCATTCAGTGCACCCGAGAAAATCCCGTCCCGGTACGCCAGCAAATTGGTCAACTTCCAACAGCAAGGGTCACCCCAAGCAGACCGTTCGCAGTGACGGGAGTGGACTATGCAGGGCCTATTTATCTCAAGGCCATACATAAACGAGCCTTGCCTACCAAAGCTTATATATGCTTGTTTGTATGCTTTGTAACAAAAGCAGTTCACCTTCAACTGGTGCACGATCTTTCTACTGCAGCTTTCCTCGCATACTCTTCGTCGCTTCGTGGCGCGCCGTGGCCGGCCTACCCACTTGTATTCAGACAACGGCAAGAATTTCATTGGAGCGAAAAACGAACTGCACCAGTTGTACCATATGCTGAATGATTGCACGGAAGCGGGAAGGATTCAGCAATCGTGCGCGGACGCACAAATGATTTGGCACTTGAATCTGCCAAAAGCACGGCGGACTCTGGGAGGCGGCTGTGAAGGTAGCCAAATCACAACTATATCGCCAGCTCGGCAATTCACGCCTTTCTTTCGAGGATATGACCACCGTATTAGCCGAGATAGAAGCAGCAATGAACTCCCGTCCGCTGGTCCCAATGACCGAAGACCCAGAGGACTACTCCGTTATTACGCCAGCACACTTCCTAATTGGGTCAAGCATGCACGCTGTACCTGATCCCAATGTCCTCGGAATCCAACTCAGTCGTCTCGACCACTATCAACGGTTGCAGCAGTTATTCCAGCAGTTCTGGCACCATTGGAGAACGGAGTATCTCCAAGAACTCCAGCGTGATACCGTCAAATCCCACCCAACCACTGAAATTCAACCTGGAAGGCTGGTGCTAATAGTCGACGAATTTCAGCATCCAGTACGCTGGCCTATAGCCCGCATCATAGAAGTACATCCAGGTAAAGACAAGCTTGTGCGAGTCGTCACTTTGCGGACACCAAAGGGAATTCTGATCCGGCCAGTTACGAAGATCTGCTTGTTGCCGCATGAGTCTATAGATCAGCTAAGCAGCGAGTGAAGCTTCTCAACAGGAACAATGATCTATAATATGATACGTGAAAATTTTGAATTGTAATTAGTTCTAAGCTTTAATTTTGATTTGAATTTTGTAAATTTCAAAGGTGGCGGCGATGTTTGGTTTAGATCACTTTCAGTTAGGCATCGAAGTCCGAACCCTCATTCGGAATTCATTAATTTTCTCACTTCTCACTGATATGATCCTCTCTTTCATCTACCTACTATCGCTTGCACTCACCTCGATCAGTTTAGTTATACGTATGATCATCAAGGAAGTAACACCTCGATCGCGCTGAATAAAAAGTTATATTTCGGATTCAATAAAAAGTTATTTCACGTTCTCGCGGTAGTAAAAGTTGTGTGAAGTGCCATTTACCGAACCGGCCAAGTTTGCCTGAAACCTTCCCTGTCCGACGGAATCCCCATTTGTTCAAAGGTGAGCCTCGACCTGCCCTAACAAGGGGTTTGTTACGTTAATAAATACCTCTGAAGACACCAATGACCGACATTTAGCCAATTTCGCGTTAATATTTTGAATAATATTTTCACCCGGTATATTTTTTGCTTCTGGTAGAACAATATTACCACAAGCAAATCAATCACTATCCGGAAACTTGCTTTTCTTTTAAATGAGACAAGTTTTCAATTGTTCTTCCTAAGGGTCCAGAACTTTTTTTATCTTAGCATCTTTATCTTAGCAAATCTATGTTTATATTATATGAATACTTTTACTCATTTGTACCTCGATCTAAAAAACTAACAACCTTTAACCTTTGTGAATAATTGGTATCAGAAAATAAATTTTCAGTTTATGATGTATTTGTATAGTGATCGTTGAATTCAATTACATAGTTATGTTTACGTACCTTTTGTTCGATATTTAAATTTAGAGAATTTTTTTCACAAACGAGCATTGTGAAGTCATTTTTATGTATGTCGACTTGAATGATTACAGTTTTTGTTAGTGCATATGTTATAAGAACATTGGCCTAGCATCTGCTTCCTACTTCCTGATATATGCTTCCTACTTCATTGGGAAGTGAGATAAATCTATCTTTGTGAATTAACCTTCCGAAATTGGTTTAAATTTTGAATGCTTTCCTTTTGGATTTGCGATCAATACACTAAAATATAATTATATTTTACCTTGAAAATACTACTGTATAACAAACGTTACAATTTTTCGCATCTATCGAGTTGTGAAAGATGAGTTTTTGGGCTAACTTAGGGCCATAAACCTGTTATCATGACTTTTTAGAAATTCAAATTCGCGAAACAATATTATTTTGTTTATATGTTATATTATTGGAGTTTTTTGCTTGGGATTCTTTTCCGACCATTTTCTTATTCAAAATTATATAATTTTCGGATTTCTCAGACCATTTGATCATTCTTTAATGTATTTAGATCCTTTGTTTCGTCGATCAATCATATCGAAGTACTTGATAAAGTGAACTTTAAAATTTCAACTTTCCCATATTTCCTATAATAGAATTGCTACTTTGAACAAATATACAATTCTTAAAAACAAAAAACACCCTGCTGCTTCCAAAAATTTTCTCGTTGACTACAAAACAGAACATGAAATGATTTTGCGGAAAATATTATTTTTTACTAATATGTGGATCACTGATTTGATGTATTTCTAAAGGGAGAGTCTTTCGATCGTGATTCATCTCGTAACTTTCAACGAAACTCAAAACGAAAACAAATCTAATTGAGATAAAATTTTTCGAAAAGTCCATAGAACAATGATATAATTTTGAATGTAACATCAGGTACATAGGAACCCAGAGCAAAAATATATTTCTAAAAAAAAATTAATTAATTTTGCGAATTTCAAGAAATATAATTATCAACGCGAAACTGGCTAAATGGTTTCTTCGAAGGTTTTCATTAACTTTGCAAATTCGTTCCTCTGACAGTGTGTGTTCACTGATTACACCTCCTAAAAGGGAGATATCTGTTTTGTGCTACAAATTAAAAAATTACCTAAAAAATCATCGTCCAAATGTTTTAAAAAAAAATAAATGTTTTAGATCCCCCGATAAAACATTTCAAAGTTATGCTGAGATGAAAGAGGAGCATCTAAGCTTTTGATTGGTGAGAAGTTTAGCGATACTGATTTTTTTGTTTTAATATTTTCTAGCAGAGACACCGTGGATTTCGCTTTGGAGGCAGGACATGATCACTGTCACCAATACGGTAATCATTTGTTCTTTCTGGGACGTCATCGTATCCCAGGGATAGCACAATGGTTTGTGCAATGGGCGGAGTCTCAAAGGTTGCAGGTTCGAATCTTGCCTCTGTGGGCATTTTTTTCATATAATTACTTTACTCACCAGTTCGATCTGGACTGTATTTTGTGATTTCATATTATGCAGAGCGTTGGTGAATTTTCGTTTTCGATTTTCGCCAGTAAGATGTCGACGTTTTTGTTTATTGCATGTCGTCATCTTAAATAACTCCGAAAATAAAAAAAGAAATGAAAATTCACAGTTTCATGGAAACCCCTATTTCGGTACGAGAAGATTAAAAAAAATTGTCAGCTAATGAAATATATTAGCCCTCAAAATATCGTAAAAATACCAAAACATGGTTGTCCCATCCATAAGGCTCAATTCGAAAAAATAATCAATTCAGACAAATAATAACCAATTCAAAATTAAATCAGAAAATGTGTATTTCCGGGAAACAGAAAACTGTCGGGCAATGAGAGCTCTAGTTCTGATCAATTGACCAATTTACCTTAGCGGAACGGTGGCTAAGACGAACACCTTAAGGTTAAATAGCAAATTCCACTCATCTATAGATGCATTGGTCGCAAATTGCACGTAAACCGTGATTTAAGATCATGTTGCATCAATATAAGAACTTCTACTAATGAAATTTCAAACAGCAATATGTTTAAAATGGTTTTGAAAAAAAGGCCTAAAATCATCTTTTAAAAAGTGGTATGGGAATGATGGACACCTGCGGTGGGTAAGATGAACAAGCAGTATTGGTAAATATGGACACAGTATACGGCAGAGTGAGACGCTTCTCGACCTATAAAATCCATATCAACTTTTGAAACGGGGTGGAATAAGATTTGTAAACAAACTTTTGTTTTGCTGATTTCTATTAATTTGTTATAATTTCAGCACCGAAAACATTTGAAATTGATTCTACCAATGTTGATTCATGTGTATCTTTCATGAAATTCAACTCGACAGCGGAATAATGAGCGAAATAAGTTTGTTTAAAAAAATCGCATTAGCCCTTCTGAAGAATTAATATTGAATTTTGCTTTCTGTCAGTACATCACAATGTAGCGATAACAAAAAATAGCCTAAGGGTATGCAATTTGTCCATCTTTCCCAACCCTACTGTGTCCGTCGTACCGTAAAATGGGGTATCTTTGATCTCCGGGGTAAGTTTGATCAAATGAGACTTTTTTCAGTAATGTACGATAAGATGATTCCCTCTAACAAAATTATCGAAACAAAATACAAACCATATTGTAAACGTGTTCAGCATCTACCGGCAACGATTATTTCGTCATTCAATGTACCTTTTATGAACACAAATTCAAATTGAAAATGAAGCAACTTTCAATCAATCAACTTCAACTGAACTGATCACTTTTTTAGAAACCGTAAATATTTTTGTCCAATATTTTTTTTTAAATCCGAGATTTTTATTGCAAACCATTTTATTTCGACTATTTTTCCAACAAAGTTCGATAAAAGTCGGCCGTATCCTTCGAGGCAATTTCGTTTTCTTACGAGACGACACAATATCGGGTCAAAAAATCGCCTGCAGATATGCAATCTACACAGGATTTGGAACGTTATTTTTTATTTCGATACACATATTTTGCTGATCAAAGTTACCCTGAAAACAACGAATTTATACAACAAATTTATTTTATTTTATAGCAAAACGAAATAAATTATCAAACAGTTTGGATGTTTTCAATCTATGGGTACCAGTACTTGTTTTAAAAATGCAAACAGTTACATCTACCTGATTTGAAGAAAGTTATTCGAAAAAATGTAGAAAAATTGATCAATGTTCCCCCGTTTTACGGTACCCAACATGATACGCATTTCAAAGAAATGCGTCTATATTCAGAACGATTATGTAAAGTTTCTGTATTTTTCGCCAATCAAGTGTTGAATACCCAGTACCTCATGCCCAATTGCCCACATAGGAATATTTCCAGAGACCTACGATTTTCAAGTTTTAATCGTTATTTTCTACTATCAAAAATTATATCCATTAACATGCTGTCAAAAAACAAGTTTTGTTCGTATATCTGATATTTCCCATACTTCATTATTGCAGTATCTTTCAGAAGCATTTGAAATCATTTAGAAATGTTACCGTATTTTTATTTAATTTTGCAGTTTGTGAAAAACGCAAGGTGTCCGTCTTACCCGCAGTGTCCGCATTAGCCGACTTTCCCCTACGTTCAGATATCGTTAATTACCAACGACTATTAAGTGTCAAGATATCCTTTGTTCCAATTTGCAAGCATTAAATTTCAATCCACCGTAAACAACTAACCCATAGCTAACGTACAATCTGTCCAAAGTAGTAGTATATTTTAATGTTAACAAGCTCCTTTTTTCTGTCTTTCAGCTATCATGCAACTTGAAGATTTGAATTGCTAATTTAAGCACTTCTCTCAGATCTCGAAACAAGTGGAAAGCAAGGCAAAAAACGAATGACTGCTTGACGGCTTCAACCGTAGAATGTTCAGCTTCTCGGAAAAATATAATCCAAACGGAGCAGCGAATCCTTCTCACACAGACTCCGGACATATCATCATAATTCAATTACTTATAATTAGTGGAATATCCCTTTTATTTTCATGACATTTTAATTGTATCCTAGCCATAATTGAGACAGACTTGTTCTGGTTTGACCAGTCGCTTTGGATGTGCGAATGCCATTCTGTGGTGTCCTCTTTTATGTGTCTTGCACTGCTGTTCCTTTATTCTTTTGTGCTTCATTGTTGGTGTACTGAGTTTTTATCTCCGAATAGCAATCATCTCTCCCAACATATAAAAGAAGAAAAGAAATAAGGGCATAACAATTTCCCATCTCCGCCTTCGCTGCTCCGCAGTGTCACTTCACAAGCAGTGAAAATGCAGGAAAGTTTGCAGTAGAGCAATTTTAAAATCTCTCGCTTGATTGAATCATCTCATTTTCCCATTCCTTCCCAGTGCACAGTGGTCCAGATCGCTAATTTAGGAGGAATTTTTACTTTCTGACAAACCTGTATAATTTAGCCGTATCATGTATTAGGATGAATTTGTGTACTTTAGAAGATGCTTCTTTTTATTGGAATAGTTATTAGGGTGGTTCTAATTTATCTAAAATACGAAAATAAACTTTTTACTGATGAAAGATAGAGCTCCACAGTCTTCCACAAAGTTGTAAAGTAACTTATTTTGAATAAATTTGTTGAACATATTAAAGCTCTATCTCTTTTAGTTTTTGTTATACAAGAAATTTAAAAAAAAAGATTAGGGTGTTCCTGAAAAAAACGTTTTTTTAGTATAACTTTCGTATCTTTTACTTTTTGTTAACACAACCTTTGAACAGCTTATTGAAAACTACAAGCCGAGTATTTTTCTCCAAGACACCGAAGGTCTAACTTTTTTCTTTAAAAAGTTATGGACACTTTTCGTAAAAAAAATAGCCTATTTCAAGGCTCAATATCGCTGATGCGGGCACCTAAAATTGAATTCTGTTTCCACCACATGAAAGACCATACTTATTAGTATATTTGAGCAAAAATTGGCGAATACGATATTTTTTTAAAATTTGCAATTTAGATTTAAAGTTTGTAGTTTTGCAGGTTCAACGCATTAAAGCATTTACACACATATCGTTGTATTATGAAAAAAGCCACTTTCAAATATCATTCTCTCATCGCAGCAAGCTTTGCATAAGTGAAACGACTGTCAAAAAAGGTTTCTGATTTTATTCGTTTTAAATAAAACTAGTAAATATGGATATTAGTCGAAGAGAGTTGGCGAATTTGCTTATTGCTGGTAAAAAGACAGATGAACTGCTTAAGTTCATTACAAGTAGTAATCCAAATGTAAAATTGAGACTTGTTAGTGCTCGGAAGAAAATAAAAATCTTCATGTTGGAATTTAGAAGGTTGTGGATTCGGAGTAAGCGCACGCAAATTCGGTTTGAGCTGGAAAATTTTGTGTGGCTTGAAGGAAAGCTAAGATTCGAAGTCGAAGGTAAAGGTAAAGGCCGAAAGAGGAAACCATTTTCCGAAATATGTCGCAGAGCCAAAATAAAAAGATTAGGAAAGTTGCGCGATAAGTATTCCACGGAAGAACTTGGTTTAGCGTCAGCCGTCAACGCTAATTCTACTGGTTTCCGTTTAGTTGGCAGACAAATCGAACGATTGTCGAAAAGTCCCGTCAGATCTACCGTAGAGAATTTAGGATCTATGGCTGTCCCGATTGCAGAAGCGTTTACTGCGGAGGAGGCACTTAGATTTATTTGTGAAAATGATTTTTCTAAGGCGCAGTACCAAAACATACGCAGCTCAGTTATGCAGAAGGGTTTGGACATTTATCCCGCGTATAATAAAATAGTAGAAGAAAAGAAACTATGCTATCCGATCGGTATGTACTATTCTCAAGGTTCGTCCCTGAATCAACAATTTTTTTCAGGAATTTCTGTTCAGCCTTCTTGTGCGTATGTTCCCCTTCAAGCTCTTGTTAACCATACCGTGGAACGACTCATCTCGTTTCTGAATATTGGAGTTCTACCACTGCATCCTGAGGATAATACGTTTGTTATCTTTAAGTGGGGCTGCGATGGAAGCAGCAACCATTCCCGGTAGGCAACATTATTTTTCTTCTAAACTTTGACTGACAGTCTCTTTTCCACTTGAACATAGATACAAGCAAATGTGCGTTGACGAAGATGAAAATGGAGAACTATTCGAGTATAACGATTCGCATATATTTGCTCTATCTATAGTACCTTTACGTGTAGTTAGTCGCCGGAAAGATGAGTCAAGAGATTGCATTCTTTGGAATAATGATTTTCCATCTTCAGTATCCCTGTGCCGACCAGTAAAATTAATTTTCAAGAAGGAAAATCCTGAACTAACAAAGGATGAAGTTGCCGCGATGAACAAGCAAATCGATGAATTAGTCCCGACTATAGTAAATGTTAATATGCGCAAGATTCCGATTAGTTCAAGCTTCATATTTTCCATGGTTGATACGAAGGTAGTGAATGACGTAACAGGCACACCGTCTCAAGCGTGTTATATATGCAAACGCTCCGGAAAGCGATTGAATGATCCTTTACTGGAAGCCAGCGATCCACCGGATAGTTTATATGTTTTTTCACCTTTACATGCATTAATACGAGCAATGGAGTTACTATTGAATATTGCTTACCGTTTAGCTCTAGCAAAACCGCGTTGGCGCGTAGGCAAAAATACCAGCGAGCTTAAGGAACGACAAATAAAAATTCGACAAGCGTTACGTGACCGTTTAGGTCTTCGTATTAGCGAACCTTTGCCAGGTGGCGGAAATTCTAACGATGGTAACACAGCTCGAAAATTTTTCAGAAACCGAGATGTCGTTGCAGAAGAAACCGGGTTGGACGAAATGTTGCTAGAACGTATGTATGTGCTATTAACAATCATCAACAGCAAATTGGGAATTAACGCGGATGCTTACCGGAGTTACGCCGAAGATACACGATTGCTTTATGTACGCCTGTATGGTTGGTACGCTCTCTCACCAACCGTGCATAAACTCCTGGTCCATGGAGGAAGCATTATTCAACATAACATGCTGCCAGTAGGTATGTGCAGTGAAGAAGTTCAAGAAACCAGGAATAAAAGTATTCGCAGATTCCGAGAATTCCACGCACGCAAATTCGATCGACTCGTCAATCTTGATGACGTTTTCAAGAGACTTCTTGTTTCATCAGATCCTATAATTTCTCTTAAATGTAAACGTCGAATTCAACGAGCACCGCTGGATATACCTGAAAATGCAATGCATCTACTTTTGAATTAATTGGCATTGAATAAATTCTCCTTATATAAATCATAAATTGTTGTCATAGCCAAATTATTTTTAATGAACACATTCTGTATTGTTGATATGTAAGCAAAACAGAAAAGGAAATACAAAGGCTTTAGGCAATTTCTTTTATGTCGCTATGCGATAAAATTTAAAACTTTGGTTAGTAAATTTAAAATTACATGCTTAAAAAAAATAATATTTTCCAATTTTTGCTCAAATATACTTAAAAGTATGTTCTTTTCTATGGTTCAATCCGAACTTACTTTTATTTGCCCCAATCAGAGATGACATTTGAAAAAGGGCTATTTATGAGCGAAAAGTTTCCATAACTTTTGAAAGTATAAAGTTAGACTTTCAGAGTTATGAAAAAACGTGGATTGAAGTTTTCTAAAAGCTGTTCAAAGGTTGTTTTAACAAAATATAAAATTTCTTTCGAACATTAACAAGTCTCAATTTTACATTTGGATTACTACTTGTAATGAACTTAAGCAGTTCATCTGTCTTTTTACCAGCAATAAGCAAATTCGCCAACTCTCTTCGACTAATATCCATATTTACTAGTTTTATTTAAAACGAATAAAATCAGAAACCTTTTTTGACAGTCGTTTCACTTATGCAAAGCTTGCTGCGATGAGAGAATGATATTTGAAAGTGGCTTTTTTCATAATACAACGATATGTGTGTAAATGCTTTAATGCGTTGAACCTGCAAAACTACAAACTTTAAATCTAAATTGCAAATTTTAAAAAAATATCGTATTCGCCAATTTTTGCTCAAATATACTAATAAGTATGGTCTTTCATGTGGTGGAAACAGAATTCAATTTTAGGTGCCCGCATCAGCGATATTGAGCCTTGAAATAGGCTATTTTTTTAACGAAAAGTGTCCATAACTTTTTAAAGAAAAAAGTTAGACCTTCGGTGTCTTGGAGAAAAATACTCGGCTTGTAGTTTTCAATAAGCTGTTCAAAGGTTGTGTTAACAAAAAGTAAAAGATACGAAAGTTATACTAAAAAAACGTTTTTTTCAGGAACACCCTAATCTTTTTTTTTAAATTTCTTGTATAACAAAAATTAAAAGAGATAGAGCTTTAATATGTTCAACAAATTTATTCAAAATAAGTTACTTTACAACTTTGTGGAAGACTGTGGAGCTCTATCTTTCATCAGTAAAAAGTTTATTTTCGTATTTTAGATAAATTAGAACCACCCTAATAACTATTCCAATAAAAAGAAGCATCTTCTAAAGTACACAAATTCATCCTAAGACATGATACGGCTAAATTATACAGGTTTGTCAGAAAGTAAAAATTCCTCCTAAATTAGCGATCTGGACCACTGTGCAGTGGTATGCCGTATCGTAGCGTGAGCTGGACAACTTTTTCCCTTCACCTTCAACTTTTCCACTGCAAGACTAACAAGTAATTACACACTTATACAGATGAGACAAGCGCAGACAAAAAGCTTAGCTTTGTATTTCCTCGCACTTTCTACCCGCCGATATCCGCCCCGGGTCCAGCTCACTTCGGATTCTGCAAAGCGCCTTGATCAAACACGACAGAAATGTAGAGAACGCCCATTCAACCTTCCTCTACCCACCCACCCAAAACATTCAGCATTCCAACATTTTCCAGAATCCAACACTGGTACTGGTACTGCTGAGCAGCGAGAATGAGAAGCAAGGTTCGCACTCCGCTGACATTTAATCTTGTCCCTCACTTTTTATCCTGATCCGCCCCCGACCGGTCCCGGCCAGTTTTCCCCATCTTGCAAAATGTCTTTCTAATGTCCGAGTGCGAATCATCCCACCCAGTGTGGCTGAACTATGCTGTAGCTAGCCGGTCGCAAGACGGTAGAGATTCAAACTGACACCAGCAAACGAAAAGATGAAGAAGAAGCAGAAGAAAAAATCAATCCTTAATCTTACGCCTTGCTTTCGTTCCGCCCGGCTGACTGCTGCATCTAGCGAAGGCTTTTAATAAATTAAGTTGTTAGAGAAGATGTCAGGAATTAGAAATTTCTTGCCACCCCGAACGGGGCATCCGTTGGGTTGTGGAAGAAGGAAGATATCGTTTCGAAATTGGGTCATGCGAAATGGGATTTCTCTCGTCGCTTAGTTTTGTCAGGTGCGGTATTATAAGATATTAAAACTTCAAACCTCTGAATCGGGTCGGAACTCGGTACTGCATATTACCTTATTAATGGGTTCTGAATCAGTTTTGAGTCTTCTAAAATTAATTGTAAGAAATGCTTGAATCTTCTGAGTTTTTATATCTTCCGATGTTTCTGATTCTTCTAAATCATTTAAACCTTCAGAAACCTAGATTCTTATGAATTTTCAGAATGTTTCCTGACTCATCTGAGTCGGTTATGTGGCTTTTGAATGGAATCTGAATCTTCTTAACCGGTTCAACGCTTTCAGCATTGGCCGTGAACGATTGAAGTCGGCTGAGGTTTCGGTTTTTTATGATTTTAAATCCTCTGAATCGTTTGGAATCTTTTGAATCTTCTCATCTTCTGTCAGTTCGGAATCAATTCAAAATATTTTAAATTTCTTGTGCATTTACTGAATCTTCTAGATCATCTGCATAAGTGATGAATGTTCTGAATTTGATCACAATCGATGTTGACTATTTTGTATCAGTTCCGAATCTACTAAAATGGTTGTGAATTTTCTGTATCGTTTTGAAAGATCCTTCAAAATCAGTTCTAACTTATCAGAATCTGCTGATTCTTTTAAAATATTCCGACCCTTTCGAATCTTCTGCACATTCTCAATCGGCTGTGAATCTTCTGAATGAGTTTTAATCTTCCAAATTCCCGCTTAATCGATTGTTATACCGTCAGAACGGTTACGAATCATCTTTATTTTGGAATTCTTCTGATTTTTCCTAAATTGTCGAAATCGCCTGAGTCTTTAGTATTTCAGTTTCCTGATCTCACTGAGTCTGCTCTGATTCTTCTTAATCGTTTGCACATTTTCTCAATATCTTCCGTACCTTCTGAATCGGTTCTGCATTTCCATTTCCTGTTCTCAATCTTTTACAACGGTTATGAATCCTCTGAATTTTTAAAACTGAATCTTTTGAAATTGTTCAATCTAATAAATTCTCAAAATCTTGCGAATCTTTTGAGCGTTCTGGATTTTCCACATTTGTTTTGTACTTCTGAATCTTTCGACACTTTTGAAACGATTCTAATCCTTCTGAATAGTTTGTGAGTGTCCTGTGTTGGGTCGTTCCATTACTTCAAACCACTTCTGAGAGTATGACGGTTTTGAATCTGCTGAATTTCTGTAACGCTCCTAATTTTCCGAACGCTTTTAAATAGTGCAAATCTTTCAAATGAGCATAATGATTTATCTTAAAAATGGAAACCTTCCAAACTGATTCTTAAGCAGAGTTAAAAATATTCAAATTCATTGAATGAAAATTGATCATATTCAGTCGCATTCATTTTCAATATTCAGTGACACAGCTGAAAACGTCAAACGAACAAACCGCCCATTCATCCATGCACATTTTCATTCGTCTCCGATTATTACACGAAGCAACCGTGCAACAACGAATCAAACGCATCAAAGTAGGCCCTGGCACAATGTAAGCGATGATGATTGTTGTTTCATATGTTTTACCGGCATTTGAAAACATTTTTCTAGATAATTAGCGAAATGAATATATTGTACGATATTCAACTGAATGAATAAGATGGATAGTTGAATGAATATTTTTTCTATTCACCGCGAGTCGCAACAGGTTCATTTTCAGCCGACAACAAAGGGCTTCGATTATTTTTAACTCTGTTCTTAAGCTTCCACACTAGACCTCTCCACATTTTTAAAAAGTTTTGAATTATACATGGGTCAGCTCAGATTTTGGTTTTAAGTGTGAATTTAAGAACTTTCGCCAAAAATGACGTTATTTGGACATGATTTAGAGGTGTCTCCAATCAAAAATCGTGTTTTTGCTATGTTTCCATAGGAAGATCACTTACACTCTGATATAATAGGCCCTACATGCCCACATATCGTCAAATGTTGTTCCTTAGACATAAGTTAACATGTTTTAACAGGTGAACATAGCTCTATTCACAATAAAAAATTTGTAAAATGGATTATTATATAGAAAATGATATCAAAGCCAAGGAAAATTAGTAGTATTTTTTCTTGGTTTTGATATTCTTTTCAATATAAAAAGCCAGTTAACAAATTTTCACACCTTTGTGTTCAAATCGGCTGTGACATTTCTTCGGAAACTATTCAATGTTCTGAATATTTTCAGTAGTATGAGTCCTTTAATTCGCTTGTCAAACGGTTATGACTCTTTCGAATTGTTTCAAGTGGTTCTATTTTTTCTAAAACGATTGAAAAACATATGGATTTAAAAATTTCCTCTCAGTCTTCCAAATTTTCTGGCTTTGTTTAACTTTATGACTCTTTTGGATCGATACGACTGGAAACCTTCTGAATTCATTCCAATCGGTTCTGAATATTCTTATTCAGTTCTCCAACTCCTGAATCTTCTGCGAATTTTGAAACTTTCAAAGTTTCTAGTTTTTCTATATTAGGTCTGAACTGGTGGTGAAACTGCTGATTTTGTCTAAGTAATTTGGTTTTTCTGAGTCTTTTAACTGTTCCTAATTGATTGCGATCTTCTGAGTCGATGTGAAATTTTGGGTCTTAGTCTTTAAATACTATTGTGAATCTCCTGAATTTCGAGTATCTTCTAACTTTGAATTTTTATATCTTCTTAACTTTCTAAATCTTCTAAATCTTTTGATTTTTTGAGCTTCCGATTCACAATATTCCGTTGAATTGATTTTTGAATTTTTATGCACCTTTCCAAATCTATGAAGAGATTCTTTTAAAATAATTGTAGTCTTTTGGATTTTCTGAACCTTCTAAAATTTCTAAATATAAATGTCCTTCTAAATCTTTTTAATCTTTTGCATGGTCTCAATCTTTGCTACTTTCTGACTCTTGCTAGCCAATGCTAATAATTTCGAATAGAGCCAGAATCTTCTGTTCTTTTGGAGTCTTTTGAAAAAATGCTGAATCGGTTGTGAACTTGCTACGGAATCTTTTAAATCATCTGAATCTTCCTAATCATTTGACCATCTTGGATATGAAATATGCCGAATATTAATTAGTTACGGTATTTGCGTTTCGACTTTGTCTCATCCGAATCCGACACTGACTTAGTTAACGGACTAAGCTAGCGCCGGATTGACGCTAGCTCCCAAAAAACGAAGTCACAATTTGTGTTCCTGAGCAAACCCCTAGTCAAGCGTGATGTCCCGCAAGATCCGGCGCTAGCTTAGTCCGTTAACTAAGTTAGTGTCGGATTCGGATGAGACGATGCTTATCTACACTGGTATGCATCGTCTTTTGAACGCGTTCTGAATTAGATCGGACTCTTCTAAGACTCTTATAAATTTCCCGAATTTGAAGAAAGTTCGGAATCTTCTGCGTTTTCTTATTTTTCTTAATCTACTAAATTTTCAGAATCTAAGTTTTCGAAATCTGAATCGAATCCGGGTCTTCTAAATCTTTTGAATCTTCTCAATATTTTTATCTGCTGACGCTTCGAAATTGGTTCTGATTATTTTGAAATTTTTGTGTATGCTCGGTCTAGAACAGTTAGCATAAGGTGTGGATCGGTACTGAATCTTTTTATTTCTTTCCTAATCGATTCCGACTCTTTTTTATCGGTCCCCTTTCTGATAAAATAGTTGGGAATGCTCTAAATTTACTAAATCGGATATTGAACCATCTAAATTGGTTGTGAAGTTTCTGAATCTGCTTAATACTTTGAATCTCTCAAGGCTGTCGAATCTGCTGAATCTTCGCAATTAGTTTTTAATCAGTTGTGAATCTACCAAATGAGTTTGAATCATTATAATTAATGCTTAATTAGTTCTTAATCTGTCGGAAAGGTTGTGGATCCTCTTTATCTTTTGAATCTTCTTAATCTTTGAAATAAATCTTATAAATCAGTTGCATTGACTATTTGATTTTTCTGAAATTTTAAACTTTTAAGATTCTTTAGAATTCCAAGTTGCCTACATTACCGTCTCAGTTCTAATCCTTTGGATCGGTTGTCAATTTTTAAAATCGATTCGTACCTGCTGATTCTGTTCTGCATTGTCAGAAACCATTCTTAATTTTATGAGCAGACTGCTGCTGAATCTGCTCGATCCGCTGTGAATCTTCTGAATTTGTAAAATCTTCTGAATCTTTTGAAATATTTGAATCTGCTAAATACCCTATATCTTCTTAATCTTTTGTGTCTTCTCCATCTTTTAAATCTGTTTTGAGCTACTAAATCTTTTGTAGATTTTCTGTATGTTCATTAGAGTGGGACACGGTTGTAAGAAAAAAATAAAATTTTGCTCCGAGTAACTTTTTGGGTCCCATTTAGCTCCCAGAACAACTCTGCAAATTTTAAGCTCGATCGGCGAAACTATATTTTTGCGCCCACTGTTTAAAGTTTACATGGGATTTCGAATGGGAAAATCGTCTTTTGCAAAATAATTCGTCCAAGAGTCGCCCGTTACTTCCTAAAAATAAAAAGATGTCTAATTTTAATAGTAAATTTGTTAAGGAAACAAAGTCTAGAAAACTGCGAAACGATCTGATGCTTGTGGAAAAAGTTATTAAGAAAAGACCGATTGATGCCCTGAAGATCGATAAAAATTTCATTTTGCATAGCATCACTGCTGCTGACGATCAAATTAAATGCAAAATTTTTTAACTTTCTCAAAATATGTACAAAAGTAGCCTCAATTTATCCCTCAAAACTCTTGTGAAGTGGCCAAACAGTACATATATTTGAATTAGACACATTTGGAGAAGATCAAAACAACATTTCAAATAATTGGACAACCAACAGCAGTGGTGCTAGAAAAAATGAATATTTTATCAATAGTCAGAGCATCCATTGGTTTCAGCTTAATAAATTTTTTTCTCAAGCGTCAGATCGTTTCGTGGTTTTCGAGAAATTGTTTCTTTGTTAAATTTCCTATAAAAACCACATAACGGTTTATTTTTAAGTGGTAATGAGCGACTCCTGGAGGAATTGTTTTGTGAAAGTTCATTTTCCCATACAAAATCCCATGCAAACTTCAAACAGCGGGCGCAAAAATATAGTTTCAGGGATCGAGCTGAGAATTTGAACAGTTGTTCTAGGACCCAAACGGTACCTAAAGATTTGCTCGGAGCTGGAATGTAATTTTTGTCCCACCCTAATGTTCATGAACGTCTGAATCTTTTTAATACTCTGAATCTTGCGAGACTTGAATCGATTCTAAACCTTCACTTCAGAATCGATTATGAGTCTAGGTATCGGCTTCTAACAATCTGATATCATTGTAAAAAATTTAATAGTTTTAAATTTGTTGAATCTTCTGAATCTGCCTTATTTTTTTGAGCTTTCTGAATCCTTTTAATATTCGGAATATTTTAAATCTTTCACATCTACTCCATTATCTGAATCATTTATATTTTCTGAATATCTTGAGCCAATGCAAAGCATTCTCTATTAATTCGAATTGAATCCCAAAAATTCCGAATAGGTTGTGGATTTTATTCGGAACCTTTTAAATCTTCTGAATCTTCTTATTTTTCGGAATCTTCTAACTTCACAATATAGTATGACTCTTTTGAAGCACACCTTCCTGACAAAATAGTGTCGAATTTTGAAAACTTATTTTGAACAGGGTAGAGGAATTTAGAGTTTGGCGAATAGTTGGACAAATCACACCATTTTAGAACGCAATCAATATTTTTTTCTCCACTAATCTTCTGGGACTACGAGAGTCTATTTCGCCTATTTTGTGCAAAGTCAAACATCAATATTACAAAAATAAATTTTTTAACATTTTTGAATCAGCTTCAAGTTCAAATGTTAATTTGATTTCTTGTTGTGATTGCCAAATAAGATATCAAAGTTTGTTCTTATTTTGCTGCACTTATTTGTTTGTTTATTTAAAACGTCAAATTGAATACTTGCTTTGTAATCAACAGGTAATTTCAACTCAATGATTTTTAATTTAGATGTTTAATGTCATGGTGCAATTCCATATATAAACTCTGCATTCTTGAACAACAGTACTGTACCCATGTTGCTTCTTTGTGTGACTCCTGATTTGTTGCCAAACTGAGAAGAAATGTGAAGATCTAGGTACCCTTTTGCCAGATAAATTAAATGCTGATCAGTCAGTAGACGTCTCTTCGACCTTTCAACTGCATTTCTTTGCCTTTCACTGATTTAGACAAATTCCTTGCTCCTTGAAAAGTAAATTCCCGTATAATTAATACAAATTCTGCTAATCCTTTAAGGTCGTCCTACCCGAGCAGAGTCTAATAATAAATTGAAAACTAAACTGGATGTTGTGCTGTTCGACAAATGATTACTCAGGTTGTATTTACTGATTCTTCATGATTTTCTGCATAAGTGGCGAATCGGTGCTAAATCTTCTGAATTCGATAACAATCGATTTTGACTCTTTTGTATAAGCTCTGAATCTAGAGAATGGTTGTGAATTTTCTGAGTCGTTTTGAGAGACCCTTCAAAATCAATTGTAAGTTATCAGAATCTTCTGAATCTTTTGAAATATTCCGATCTGTTGAATTGAAAGACTACCCCCCCCCCCCCTCCACTTAACCTCACGGGTCGTCTCGGTCTATCCCGAAAGAGAGAGAGAGACAGAGAGAGAGAGTTGGAATCTTCAGGATGGAGATCATCTCGATCCTCAGCGATCGAATCACGCAGTCGCTCACAAACCACGATCGCAATCAGGTTGAACCTCTGCCGTTTTTATATGTAATTAGTAATTAGTTTAATAAATGTTAAAGTAAGGAAAAAATGTGTTTAATCCATCTATATCGAAGGTAACTAAAGGTTAGTCGAAAATCTGAAAGATCCTCAACATGATCCTTTCGAAACTTCTGGATATCCTCAATCGGTTGTGAATCTTCTGATTGAGCTTGAATCTTCTGAAATCCTGCTTATTCGATTTTCAAACTGTCAGAACGTTTGAGAATCTTCTTTATCTCTAGTTTCTAGTAGACGGTAGTTAAAATGAATCAAATTCTTTTTCCGTGAAAACGAGATTACCGAACACTTCTTCGGGCTCACGCACATGCGGTTCGTGTTACACCAAACAGCAAAGACATCAAGCTGCTGTTGGAGAAATCTGCAATCTTCAATTGACCGAATTAGGCGGAATATCTTGAGGTCATCTGCGAAGGACAATGGTGGAGTATTCAGAACTAGATGTACATCATTGAAGTATAGCAGAAACATCAACGGTCCCAAGTGGCTTCCTTGAGGTATTCCTGACGTAGAAATGAAGGTGGGGGCCTGACAATCTCCTATGACAACCGCTATCTCTCGGTCTGTGAGGTAGGATCGAAATAACTGCAAAACACTACCATTTATTCCAAATCTCTCCATTTTTGCGATTGCGATATCGTGATTTATCTTATCGAAAGCGGCAGATAAGTCGGTGTAAACAACGTCGGTTTGAGCGCGATGTTTCATACTCTCGGTTATGTAGGATGTTAAACACAGCAGGTTAGACGCTGTTGACCGCCCGGACGTGAAGCCGTGTTGATCGTCACTTAGGTACTGCTTAAAATGAGCCTGAAGAGGTTCCATAATCACCAGCTCGAACAACTTCGAAACTGCACTCAATGAAGTTATTCCACGGTAATTATTGACGTCTCGCTTATTACCCTTCTTGTGGGGGGAACATGTACGCGTATTTCCAGCAAGACGGAAAAACTCCTCTAGCAATAGATGCTCGAAAAATATGAAGAAGCGGAGTAATCAAAGCTTCAATGTGCGTTTTCAGGATAACGGAGGGGAACCCGTCGGGTCCCGGATTGAAAGATGACTTAAGCCGATAGGGCACATATGTCTCGAGATGTGGTAGCTGTGTTCCCATTGAAAGTCATAGACGACGGCAGGCCTGATTTCTTGCGCTGTTCGTTCACATATTTCCAGAAACGTTTAGGATGCGACTTGAGATTACGCTGAATATTTTGCTGGTATCGGTAGAAACAGTGTTGACTGGCTCGTTTGTACGCATGGTTGAGACTGACGTAATAGTCTATGAGTGATATTGTGCGATACTTGGTAAACCTCCGCAGGGCAGCTCTCTTTATAGACTTCAGCCGTCGCAGTGTACTTGTTTGCCATGGAGGGCCAGTTTGTTGATGGTGAACTTTCTTTGGAACGTGCCTGTCAATAGCATACACCAGAACGTTTGAAAAGGTTTGAACTGCGGTTTCGACATCTTCGGGGTCCAGAATATTTTCCCAATCGATAGTGGAAAGAAGGTCTGCGATACTACGATGATCAGCTTTACGGAAATTGTAGGAGACAGAAAGCGGTAATGTATCGAAGTCATGCACAACAGAGCTATCAATCGTGGCGATCAGTGGAGGATGATGTGCCACTGGTTTTACTAGGGGAGAGGGAGCCGTAACTATTGATGTGGCAGAAACCTGATCGCTGATAAAACAAAGATCGAGATAGCGGCTATTCTCATTGGCAATAGGATTGATTTGTAGTAACGTGGCTGAGCTATAGCTGTCAAGTAGCCTCACTGCACATGGGTGGAGAACGGAATGGTCCGAATCCGGATAAAGAAATCCATTAAGGGAAGATTTTCATGAAATGGTAGGAAGATTAAAACCTCCTAGTACCATGATCTCATCAACAGCGTTAGCATCTTCGAGGATAGTAAAAACTGAGCTGCAGTGTGCTTCAACGTATTCGGTATCACGAGCGCGGTCGGGTGGAACATACAAAGCACACAAGTACAACTTACGGTCGCCAAGCTCGATAATTGTCCAAACCTGCTCTAAACAAACCCAAGAAGTGTTCTCGACGATTCTTGCTTTCAAGCTGGTTTTAACCGCTACTAATACGCCGCCTCCGGTGGATTTTCGGCTGTTGCTAGGGCTCCTGTCACAGCGAAACACCTCGTATTAAGTACCGAACACCTGACTGGAAAGCGTGTCATCGTTCAACCATGTTTCGACGAAGACAATGATGTCAAAACTGTTATCGGAGACTGCAAGACGATATTGCTCAACGATTGAATTAATACCTCCAACATTTTGGTAGTATAGCAGCAGCTTAGCCCGTCGTTGACCAATGATGGAAATCGAAGAGCTTTGAGGCAAGGAAGAGCTCACAGATGCATTGTACTTGCCTGGTACTGGTAGGTTTGCGGAAGACCCCTCGACCCATCTCCACCACAGGACCGGGACGGCTGTAGGTCGCAGGCAGGAAGGGCTCGACTGTGGTGGGGGGACTAAGGGCTTCCTCGCGGCTGGCGGCAAGTGTGCGTCCCGGTGACCTAAGAGACGACATAACGTGAGATGTATGCAATGCAGCTGGACTAGGTGCAATTAAAGGAGAACTGGAATCGGGGAACATTTCAGCGCTTGAATTATTCAGAAAGGATGGGTACTTGCGGCAAGGGGACTGTGGCGGGGGATCGAGGGCTTCCATAATACAAGCTGCGGTGTATCTCGGTATCCCATTAGCGAAATCTATCCTGCTTTGGCTGGTCGAAATTAAATTCCCGAACGAATACTCCAGTCGGCCAAGTAGACGCTTTGAGTGCAGTGCCCTTTAGTTCGCTCGGAAGCTCAACTCGGGAAGAAACAAAGTGTAAACCTTCCGAACTGCTTCTGAATCTTCGGTGCAATTGTGTCTAAATCTGTTTGTGATTTTTCTTCGGAATCTGCAACCTTCTGAATTGTTTCAATAGTTTGAATTGTTTTCAAGCTATTGTGATTATTTTGAAACCTTTCGAACGACACTGAATCTTCTAAAAGGCTTGTAAATGAAATGAATTTGAAAAACCTTTGAATCTTTAACGTTATCACTTCTATAAATCGATATGAATGGATTTCGAATCTTCTGATTTCTTTCTAATCGGGTTAGAATAATATTTTTTCGGTTCACTACCTAGTGAATCTCTGAGCCATTTGAAACTTCCGAATTCTCCAACCTTTCTGTATCAACTCTGAATCAACTATTCTCAAATGAATGTGGTCTTCTGAATAAGTTTGGAATTTTCTGAATTGGCTCTTAGTCTTCTGTGAATCTCCTGATGTTTAAAAATCTTCTGAAGCTTCTGATTCTGAATTTCTGTCTCTTCTTAACATTCTAAATCATTTTAATCTTTTAAATTGATGGTAGCTTCTGAATCTTCTGAAAGATTCCATAGGGTCTTCTTAATATGCTGATTCTGTTAAATTGATTTTTCAATTGCTTGTGTATCTTCCAAATTCTATTCAATGATTCCGAATCTTTTGAAGTAATTGCAGTCTTTTAAATCGTGTGATTATTCTGAGATCTTTGCATCTTACCAATAATATCGTTCTAAATCCGTTAAACTTTTCGGCATAGCCTGAATCTCTCCTCCTTTCTGCCTCTTATCCGTCAATGCTGATCATATTGAGTAGATTCAGTGTACTCTTGGTTTTTTTTGAAAAAAATGCGGAATCTGTTGCGAATTTGTTTCGGAATCTTTTGACTCATTGGGATCTTCTGTATGTACGAAATCTTCAATATTTTCCTAATCATCTGACCCTGTTGAATTGGCTTTGGAACAGTTCTGAGTATTTTACAATGATTGCAATATAGCTGGATCTACGGAGTCTTTTCAATATTTTGGTTGTTCTGAAATGATCTACAATCTTCTGTACCTTTTTAATTCGTCTGAAGAAAATTTAAAACTTAAATTAAGTCATATTTTTGGTGTTTTGGATGCTCCTCGTCAGTAGCTAACAGCTGACTGGGCCGCTAATTTTCAGTTTGGTTCTCGTCAGTAAAATCCGAACTTCTGTACAAACCGGGGCATCAGTCTCGATCAGTCGTTTAAGGTACACAAAAGTTATGAATCATTTGTTTGGATCTAGTGTCTAGCTAGTGGCCCAGTCAGCTGTTAGCTACTGACGTGGAGAATCCGAAACAAAAAAAATGTGACTTAATTTAAGTTAGGTTATATGCGCCTATGCGTAAATACAGGGGTTAACCCCAATTCAGTATCAGCATTATGAAATTTGAAACATTTGTGAGTCTTATGATTGCTCCGAAATGGTTCTGGATCTCCTGTACCTTTAAATTTTTTTGAAAATTTTGGAATCGGTTGCGAATTTTTTTAAATCTTTTCTTCAGAAATAATGAATCTCAATATTCTGACTAATTTAAATTGTGCTTAAACAGGCTACGAACATTCTAAAGTCGTTCAAATGATTCTGAGTCTTCCAAAATGACTGCAAATGTGTGTGGTTTTTGTATTTACTGAGGAGAATCTTTTGAAAATTCTCCAATTCACCGAATACTCTGAGTCATCTCCAATCATTTGAATCATATACCAATCTTCTGAACCTTTGGAGTCTGCAGGATCTTCTGAATCTTTTAAAACTTCGGAGTTATCTTGTAGTGGTGGGTTTACTGGTGAATCGTCAATCAATATAAGTAGAAGATATACGGAAAAAATTGACAGCTCCATTAGTTCGTTTGCAGCAGCCATAGCAGTGAAGCAACTATGTTCGGTGGCTTGTTGTTAACGTAGACTTCATCCCGGCTCGAAGAAGTCCGTCATCGTGGCGCACTTTTTGTCGGCTGGATATACCTAACACCCATAAATATACAAGATCGTAGCACTCTTGTAGAAAGCTGAAAGCATCGTCCGAATAAATCCGGCTCCAGTCGATCGATGGTTTAGCGTGACCGAAAGGTGCAGTAAGCACTGAAGCTTTGCTGAAGACTGTGAGGTCGGGAGGTCACTGTGCCCGTTTAAAAGTATTTAACCAACATAGACATCGTCATGAGCCGACCGTGTCGGAAGCACAAGCGGCCACCTAAAACCATCGGCTGAAGGTGCTCCCTGTGAAGTGCGACGTGTTTGTGATCACGGACAACGAGACGTACCTGACCGCCTATTTCAAGTTCCGCAAGAGGAAGGCGAGCAGCGACATGAAGTACGTCTCCCAAACGAAGTGCCCGAAGAATGTCCTATTGTGGCTAACAGTCGGTGATAAGGGGGTCAACGGGGAGGTGTATGGCACGAAGTGCTTGCCGGAATTTGTGGTCTTTATAAGGAAACTCCACCCGCAGGACGATGTCGTGTTCTGGCTTTGGCCCATTACGCGAAGAGGTCGCTGCAAGAGATGGAGCGTTTGAAGATTCGGTCGTCCCCAAGAACGCACCCGTCTACCTTTCCTCACAACGTTCCCCAGCTGCGACCAATTAAAAATTTCTGGGAGAAGCTCGTCATCTTTATGGACAATTTGTTTTGACAGGTGTGATGTTATAATTATAATTATAATATATTAAAACTTCAGTCTTCTGAATCGGGTCGAAATCCTTTCAGTCAATTGTGGATGCTGTGGATCGGTTTAGAAGATTCTAAGTCGGTACTGTATATAGAGTCTTAGGGAATGGGTTCTAAATCAGTTCTGAAACCTCTAAAACTGTTATGAGCAAGTTTTTGAATCTTCTGAATCATTCGGGTCCTTTTTATCTTCTCGTGTGTCTGAATTCACTTAATCTTTGTTTTAAATCATCTAAACCTTCAGCAAGCTGGTTTTTCTTAAAAAATTTCCACATTTTTTCTTTACTTGTCAGCGTTGGTTATAAGGCTTCTGAATGGAATCTGAATCTTCTAAATCGTTTCTACCACTTCTGCATCGGCTTTTGGATTTTTGCCTTTCTCATATAGAAAGGTTATGCAATCACTCTGAAAAACGTCAACCTAATCCCGGCCCGGAGGGCCGAGTGTCATATCCCATTCGACTCAGTTCGTCGAGATCGGAAAAAGTCTGTATGTGTGTGTGTATGTATGTATGTGTGTGTGTATGTATGTGTGTGTGTATGTATGTGCGTATGTGTCAAATAATGTCACTCATTTTTCTCAGAGATGGCTGGACCGATTTGCCCAAACTTAGTCTCAAATGAAAGGTGCAACCTTCCCATCGGCTGCTATTGAATTTTGGATCGATCGGAATTCTGGTTCCGGAATTACGGGTTTCAGAGTGCGGCCACACAGAAATTTCTCATATAAACTATAGGAAAAATTAAAAACTGAATTTTTATTTTTCATGCTAAATGTGTTCAAGGTGCATAAAACGTCGAGATTTGATGCAAACTCGAAAAAAAAATTTGACTACGATTCACTTTTTTGGATTTTGGCACATTTTTGCCTTTCTCATATAGAAAGGTTATGCAATCACTCTGAAAAACGTCAACCTAATCCCGGCCCGGAGGGCCGAGTGTCATATCCCATTCGACTCAGTTCGTCGAGATCGGAAAAAGTCTGTATGTGTGTGTGTATGTATGTATGTGTGTGTGTATGTGTGTGTGTGTGTATGTATGTGCGTATGTGTCAAATAATGTCACTCATTTTTCTCAGAGATGGCTGGACCGATTTGCCCAAACTTAGTCTCAAATGAAAGGTGCAACCTTCCCATCGGCTGCTATTGAATTTTGGATCGATCGGAATTCTGGTTCCGGAATTACGGGTTTCAGAGTGCGGCCACACAGAAATTTCTCATATAAACTATAGGAAAAATTAAAAACTGAATTTTTATTTTTGATGCTAAATGTGTTCAAGGTGCATAAAACGTCGAGATTTGATGCAAACTCGAAAAAAAAATTTGACTACGATTCACTTTTTTGGATTTTGGCACATTTTTGCCTTTCTCATATAGAAAGGTTATGCAATCACTCTGAAAAACGTCAACCTAATCCCGGCCCGGAGGGCCGAGTGTCATATCCCATTCGATTCAGTTCGTCGAGATCGGAAAAAGTCTGTATGTGTGTGTGTATGTATGTATGTGTGTGTATGTGTGTGTGTGTGTGTATGTATGTGCGTATGTGTCAAATAATGTCACTCATTTTTCTCAGAGATGGCTGGACCGATTTGCCCAAACTTAGTCTCAAATGAAAGGTGCAACCTTCCCATCGGCTGCTATTGAATTTTGGATCGATCGGAATTCTGGTTCCGGAATTACGGGTTTCAGAGTGCGGCCACACAGAAATTTCTCATATAAACTATAGGAAAAATTAAAAATAGAATTTTTATTTTTGATGCTAAATGTGTTCAAGGTGCATGAAACGTCGAGATTTGATGCAAACTCGAAAAAAAAATTTGACTACGATTCACTTTTTTGGATTTTGGCACATTTTTGCCTTTCTCATATAGAAAGGTTATGCAATCACTCTGAAAAACGTCAACCTAATCCCGGCTCCCGAAAAAAATTTTTTTTTTCGACTCGTTTAGGGTTTCTGGATTTTAACAGGGGCGTAGTTGATGGTTTACGGAGAGGGGTTACACCCCCCCCCCCTCTACTGTTCGCGCCCCTCCTTTAAAAATCTCCTTAAATCACCCCTCAGACCACCACCCCAACCAGCCCTCATACCCCTCCCTTTCAACCCCATCATCTTTAAACCACCACTACATTACAAAGCATACCAATTTAAGCTGGGGAGTCGTTCGTTCATGGGACTTTCGCCCTCCTCACATACCCACCCCCGCATGACAAAATGAGTTAGCAAGCAGATAACATTGATCTAATGCTGATTAGGCTAATGAAGTATGATATTTTTTTGTTTCAAGTGTTTCACCGTCGACACGTAGCTCATCAAGTTCGTGGCTGGCATGCCATTGTGTATAAGTGCAAAGTGTACTAAGAATGTAATGGACATTTCCACGATTATGTTGAACATAAAAAGTCTCCGTGCCATAGTTTAGAGAAATGAGAAAGGCACAATTGCACCGCTAGGTGGATTAAAACAGGTTTTTAACCTTTGTATCTATCATCTTAGTTTTTTGAGTCTTCCCAATTTTCTCAATATTCTGACGCTTCCGAAGTTTGTGTTAATCGATAATCTTTCCATAGCATCTCAGGTAGTTAGAAAAGGGAAGTTTTAATTCAAGAACGCTGATTATTTCTTTTTGCCAACAACTAGCAAATCACGAGGATTCATCCATAGCCTCTTAAATCGTGCACCGTTGGATACAAAGTAAAAAAACCTGCCAACGTCATTCAACTAACTTCCATCAGAAAGAAAACAGGAGATGACGCTAAGAAAGTGGTTTTACTTCGCAGCAGGAGATTCCCTTTCATTCGCATTCTCCGTTCCTTACCCCGGCCCACGACAACAATGCGAACCGCTTCGTCACAATTTCAACCGTAATTCTTAAGAATACACACACCTACACACAAAAATCCCACAGTGCAGAAGTACCGAACAGGAAGGAAACTTTCCACAACAAACGCAATAAAACTGAAATGAAATGGAAACGAAAGGGTGGAGGAACAGCGTGGTTCCGAAAAAAACCGGGCAAAAGAAGCGGCACCCCACAAACTTTTCCACTTTCGTCTCAAGCTCCCCCTCTCATCACGGTTCTTTCCCCAAAGGCAATGGATATACGACCGTAATCCGGGCTACACCACCTTCTTTCTTCTATTATTATTATTATTATTGTTATCAGTTCCCGTTGTTCATCTTTTATCAATTCACGCTGCCTGACTCACTCATTACTCGCCATCTTCATTGCCAACGCTTCATGAAGGAGCAGAGTTAGAATGAAAACGACAGCATAGACTTACAGAAACGGAAAATTGCGCGGCCTGGCTTAGCAGGATGAGATATTTTCCGGTTTGCTTCCCAAGCCACACCACCCACGGCGATGGCCACACAGTAACAGCGCAAATCCCGAAGCATTAGGATAAATCGGAACGCAAGCAGGATGTCGATAAAGTTTTGGGTAAGCTTTTTATCGCATTCAACCACGAGTTGACTTTCTGGTAAGCGAAGCAGTTTCGGTCCGCCAATAAGCGTAGGTACGGTCATTGCTGGAGGCGACCCCGGGAACAATCTCGCCGGATGTGGGTTGGTAGTAGACGAGCAGAATCCGGAACGGTTCCATTCTCGAGCGGAGAAGAATTATCACCGCGGTGGTGCTGATGAGCCGGAATGCGTTTCCTGTGGCTGTGTGTAGGTGGGGGCCGAGAAAGCGGGAACAACGAAATGAAGAATTATGATGATGGGTTCTTGGGCCGAGGCAAACAATTTTCGGTAATGCTCGTACTTATACATACTTCTATATGCTGGGTCATAGTCGGACGACAGCTCGACGTTTCCTGACTACATGCGACTGACTTGCGGTATCGGGCTGTGTGGAGGGGGGGAGGGGCTCTTCTGTTTCCTGTCTGAAGAGTGTAGAATAAGTTTTGCGAGATGCTTGCGGGAGAGAAAAGTTTGGGTAATGGAATGTTTTAGAAGAATTTGCTGATTGTGTGCGGTCTTTATATGAACGGTTATCTGGAGTTATAATTTAATGAAGAAGTTTAATTGAGATTAGTTTTGATGCTTAACCGATAAAAATCTGTAACTTCGATGATTTGGAATCTCTTAAATTATGATTGCAGTGCATTCTGTACTCCTAGTCACAGGCTCTTCTGGTATACAATATTTGTAGTTGTTTTGAGAAACATAGTAGGCGAGGCCTGATTGGAGATAGCTCCTTGGATAGTTCGTTTTTTCTCGCGTTAATTTTTCCCCGCGACATATTGCTACTATTTAACATATTTTTCATAATAAATATCAGTTTAGTAACTTAACTTTCGAAAATGTTTAAGTGTTGATTCATATTTTAAAGTGGAGGTGGCTTTCTGGAAGAAACGAGGAAGCGAGTCGTATACGATAATTTACCCTTTGCAGGAACGGAAGGATGGTGGAGTGAAGTACAGTACGAAACCGGTAAATTTGAAAAATAATGGTTCCCACATTTACCGGTGAACCTGTTCTGAT
The DNA here is from genome assembly GCF_030247195.1 of Topomyia yanbarensis. NCBI lineage: Eukaryota > Metazoa > Arthropoda > Insecta > Diptera > Culicidae > Topomyia > Topomyia yanbarensis. The sequence continues at coordinate 60,797,030 of NC_080672.1, forward strand.
TATATTTTATATCTTTTTTATGTGATTGTTGTTTGGTTTTTTTACTATGTTTACGTTTCATTAAAAGCTCCACTAGTGAGTTAATAATACCTGACTTTCGCCGGACTGAGTCAGAAATACCCACACTTTAGTTTGTTTCTTCACCTGATATTATAATAATATTTTTGCTTTCGTTCGTTTTCTGAGTTCTTGAATGAGCTGTATTTCAAAAATTCTGTTGCTTGCATGTTTAACGGAAATTGTTCGTTATTGAATGTAGAAAAACAGCGAGGAATGCAACGAAGATTGAAATCGTGACCGACCGTAATTCTGACGACAATTTACACGTTTCACCGGCATGGAAGATTAAACATTTTGCACGGTCAATGAGATCATTTTGACTTGAGAGCAAATCTCAACCGTTATTAAGTTATTGAACTTTTTGTGTTAAAAACATAGTTATCCTAAAATACCTCTAACTCAAAAAGTATACTTTGTATTTCAAATCTTTTGGGTCCATTGGATAGGTGAGAAAATTTCCCATTGAATGATGTCCTCACATGTCTCAGTTAATGAGGTTAAGTAACCTTTTCAAAGTAATTAATTTAAAATTTAACAATATTGATCGATTTTTCGATTATTTCTCGAAAATCTGAATAGTTAACATCATCATTTTAATAATTCAGATTGTTAGTCTTCAAGAGCTGCATAATTCGTTCTTTGACATGATACACTTATCCTTTCTAATTTTCATTTGTTTGGATTATTGAACTTAGATATTTTCATCTCATTTTCACTAATACTAGCTCTAATTGAAAAAGTACCTTATTGTACCTTTTCTTCTTTTCATTCGAAAGCCAGGAAAATTTTACAGGGAAAAATGTATTAATACCTTTCAGTTAAGTGAATTTAGTATTCTTTTAGAAGTAAACTAGTTTAAAGTTAGTGTTATTGTTAACATTTTCGTTATTTACTTGAAATAGTAAATAATAAACATCACTATTATTATCATGGAATTAATGGCCCTCAGCAAGTTCTACAATGCTTTTTTTGACTCCAATTAATTATCTCTTTTTGTTTCGACGCAAAATCGCTTTTTCACATCGTTTCATATGCAAAAACAACGATTTCGAACCCATTACATTTCAGATGAGGTCATGCTGTGTTAACTATTAAATTGCTGCGAAATGAAAAGCGGTAGGGATAAAGTTCCAAATAACAAGTTATAGAGAATGTTATGGGGCAACAAATTAACAATAGTTATTATAAATTTAGTTGATTAATAATTAGAATAATTACACAACTCTCCAAAAACGCTAATTTTAAGTTATTTTACTAGTAAAAATCATTTGGTACACTTACCTAAGAGATATTTGTACATACATCGAAAGACAATTTGCTCAGCTTTCCAACGAAACCTTGGAAATAACGATATAAACCATATTTTTTAGATTAAAGACTTTTAAGCACTTGCAAGTCGATTACAAGAAAAGTTTAGTAATGAAATTACAAAGAAACGAGAAGATATAGGAATATGATGTTGAAGAACAAATTATTATTCGTCCTAAAACCAAACTTTTGAATAATAGATATTGCTTTTATTATAAGTTATTATTTTGAGAAAATCAACAGAAACCGCATCAAAAACATTAATTTTTAACTACTTTACCGTTTAAAAGTTAATTAAAACTAATTAACTGAAAAATATGAGGATACAATTCAATAGGAAATTTTCTCACCTTTTCAATAGAACTAAAAGATTTAAAATACAAAGTATACTTTTCGAGTTACAGATATTTTAAGATAAATAAACATATTACACAAAAAGTTCAATAACTATGTAACGGTTGAGATTTGATGCTACATACCAATCACCCCTCGAGAGGTTCTTAATCATGAACCAAACATTCTGTATAGGAAAGCTATGTGATAAAGAATTACATTGAATGAAAACTTCTGAACGAAAAAAAAAATGCGCTGAAAAAATATCGTGATATATTTCACTAAAACTAAAGTTTAGGTATGTTAAAAAATTAAAATGCAAAAAGAAACAATTTTTAAATTTTTTTTATCTTTTGATAATGAAAATTTAAAGAGAAAAGAAGCATTCTAAATATAATTGCGGTGAACTATCAATAAATAGTTTTTCTAAAGATAACTTAAACATGTTTTTCAAATTAATACAAATTGACAGACAAAACTATAATTTTATTATGAAATTTCATTTATAATCTCATTTCATTACGAAATGCATTTAACAAAAATTTCCAACAAAAAAATGATTTTTTCGGAATTATGCCGGAAGATCACGTCGAATGTCGATTGGTTCTGAGCTCCATTTCGTTTGAACACGACCAATAAATGTTTCTGGGTTGCTATTAATTTCTTCTGATGCATAACCGGAGTACATATTCAGATTTTTCTTCCGAGTCTGCATCAGAATAATCGTCGGAAGCAATGCAAATCAGTTTCGGAATCGTCTGCTGTTGAATTTGCTCGAATTTCTTCCATTATTTCAGATTCCTTGAGACGATTGAAAACATGGGGCATATCGTCTTATAGCCATTTCAATTTTTTGTTGCTGTTAGATTCTACAATTTGATAATTACGACAGCTATAACACAAAGAATAGACAACAAAAATAGACAATAACGATAGAGTTAGGTTATGTTGTATCCAAATAATTGTCAGTGGGTGAAATAAAAGTATTTACCCAAAAAAATATGACACACGTCATTATCGTATGCTATTTTTACATTTTCTATAAAAGAAATGTATAGAATTCGCTCAAACTTTCAAAAAAAATTCTTATAAGAAAAGGTAAAAAGATAAAATCAATCAAAACATGAAAAAATTCCTGCTAATATGATGCTGAACTCATCAAAATGTTTTTTTCAGATAAATATTAATGTATAAAACCCGTGGTATTCCTAGTAAATATTGCATGCACACCGGGCCTGCCAGGCCCGGCTTGCCTTTTTGTGCATGTAAAAAATTCAAACATAGCTGCGCATCACTCCATAGATGAAAATTTCACAATTCTTTATTTTTGTTATAGATTTCAAAGCTACTTATCAAAATTTCCATGACCAAGCTTATACTGCATACACATTTTTTTATAACTAAAAAATTGTAACGTGCCGGACCTCTGAGACCCGGTTGCCTTTTTGAGGGTTAACATAAAATGATAATCGTTTTAAAAACGTAAAAGAAACTTTTTCAGTGTATTTGGATCATGGAGAAGCTTTCAATAAAATGCTTTGTTAGCAACTTTTGACATATATATATATATATATATATATATATATATATATATATATATATATATATATATATATATATATATATATATATATATATATATATATATATATATATATATATATATATATATATATATATATATATATATATATATATATATATATATATATATATATATATATATATATATATATATATATATATATATATATATATATATATATATATATATATATATATATATATATATATATATACAGGGTGTTTGGTTCATGGTTAAGAATCTCTCGGGGGGTGATAGACTGCCATATTTGGAGAAAAAAAATGTTCTACACATACCATCAAATCTCAACCGTTACAGAGTTATTGAACTTTTAGTGTAAAAAACTTATTTGTCTTAAAATACCTCTAACTTTAAAAGTATACTTTGTATTTTAAATGTTTTAGTTCCATTCGAAAGATGAGAAAATTTCGCATTGAGTGATGCCCTCACATGTTTCAGCTAATGAGATTAAATAGCCTTTTCAAAGTAATTTATTGCAAATTAAACAATTTCAGACGATTTTTCGTTCATTTCTTGAAAATCATAATAGTTAACCTCATCATTTTAATAATTCAGATTGTTAGTCTTGATGACCTGCTTAATTTGTTCTTTGACATGATACACTTACTTTTTCTTATTTTCATGATTCTGGGTTATTCAACTTGGATAGTTTTATGTTATTTTCACTAGTACCAGCTCTAAATGAAAAATTACGGCACTTATTGTACTTTTTTTCTTTTTATTCGAAAGCCAGGAAAATTTTACAGTGAAAAATATATTAATACCTTTCAGTTAAGTGAATTTAGTATTCTTTTAAAAGTAAATTAGTTTAAAGTTAGTGCTATTATTAGCATTTTCGTTAATTTTCTTAAAATAGTAAATTATAAACATCACCATTATTATCATGGAAATAATGCATCTCAGCAAGCTCTACAGTTCTTTCTTTGACTCCATTCAATTATCTCTTTTGGTTTCGACACAAAATCGTTTTTATCACATCGTTTCATATGCAAAAATAACGATTTCGAACCCACTACATTTGTGGCGAGCTCATGCTGTGTTAACTATTAAATAGCAGCAAAATGAAAAGAGATGTAGGTAAAGTGTCAAATTAAAAGTTATAGAGAACATTAAGGGGCATCAAATGAACAATAGTAACGATAAATTTTGTTGATTAATAATTAGAATAATTAAAAAACTCTCCAAAAAAACATAGTTTTGAGTTATTTCGTTAGTAAAAAATCATTTAGTACACTTAACTAAAAGACATTTGTACACACATTGATAGGAAATTTTCTCAGCTTTCCAATGAAATCTTGTAAATAATGATATGAAGCATATTTTTTAGATTAGAGTCTTTTAAGCACTTGCAAGTCGGTTACGGGAAAAGTATAGTAATGAAATTACTAAGAAATGAGAAGAGATAGAAATATGACGTCCAAGAACAAATTATGAATCGTCCTAAAACTCAACTTTTGGATACTGGATATTGCTATAATCATACTTCATTATTTCGAGAAAATTAGCAAAAACCTCCTCAAAAACACTAACTTTTAACTACTTTACAGTTAAAAGGTAATTAAAACTAATTACTTAAAAGATATGAGAACACCATTCAATAGAAAATTTTCTCACCTTTCGAATGGAACTGAAACATTTAAAATACAAAGTATACTTTTAAAGTTAGAGGTATTTTAAGACAAATAAGTTTTTTACACAAAAAGTTCAATAACTCTGTAACGGATGAGATTTGATGGTATGTGTAGAACAATTTTTTTCTCCAAATATGGCAGTTTATCACCCCCCGAGAGATTCTTAACCATGAACCAAACACCCTGTATATATATATATATATATATATATATATATATATACATATATATATATATATATATATATATATATATATATATATATATATATATATATATATATATATATATATATATATATATATATATATATATATATATATATATATATATATATATATATATATATATATATATATATATATATATATATATATATATATATATATATATATATATATATATATATATATATATATATATATATATATATATATATATATATATATATATATATTACTTGCAGTCAAAAAAAAACCTATTTTAATCCACCTAGTGGTGCAATTATGCCTTTCTCATTTATCAAAGCTATGCTTTAATGGCTGGTTACGTTCAATATAACATTGTGGTAATATCTATTATATTCTTATTACACTTAGTAAGTATATATGGGTGCACGTCTGCCACGAACCTGATGAGCAACATTTCGACGCTGACACACTTGAAACAAACAAAAATAAAATATTTAATTAGCTTAGTCAGCGTGATTTCAATGATATCTTCCTGTTAACATATTTTGAAATGCATGGTGGGCAGGGTAGGGGGATAATTATTGGGAGGAGAGGATGCGTTGGGAACAACCAAATATATTTTGGTATAAGGGTGGGTGAAGGGAATGTGGGTGTGAGGTTGGTCTGAGATGGGATAGGGGGTTAGAGTTTTGTGAAGGAGGAGGGATGGATGCGGAGTGCCAGCTTCATATTATACCTTCCATTTGAGACTAGGTTAGTGAAAATTGGTTCAGTCATCACCGAAGTGGCTTTAGTTCTGGAATATGTTCGGAACGCGGGACTTTCGAAATTATCGAGAGTGGACAATTTATTCCAAGAATCTTTGATTTACCATCAGTGATCTAGGGCTGCGAAGTAATTTGATGTTCATATCAATAGACTTTTAACCTATCAGGTAATACAACTGTACCGGTTTAAATGAGAAATTCCCAAGTGACCATAATAACCTCCCTGTAACTCCGGAACCGAAAATCAGTACTGAATGAAATTCAATAGCAGTCAATGGAAGTATTATATCTTTCATTTGAAATTAAGTTTGTAAAAATCAGTTAAGAGTTCGCTGGAAAATAGGTGTGACATTAGCTTAGGAACTTGGCGAGTTTCTCGGGGGCATCAAGAACCGTCATAGGCGGCCAATGTGGTCAAAGCAACTTTGATTAATCATTAGAGATCCAGACCCGCAAATTCAAGTAATGTTGAACCTATTAGAATATGTATCGTTCGGACACTATGGTGTTACCAGTTTATAAAGGAACTAGTTAAAACCCAACGCGCTTTGCTGCGACTTTCAACGAAATAGGAGTAAAACACAATTTGTTCCGGAGCGCAATCTGGCGGGCAGACAATCCCCAACCAATTGCACACAAACACGCTCCATCACTATGCCTACTATGTATAAATTTTTATGGCAATCGATTAAGCGGTTCGGGTGTCCATAAATCATATACATACAAACATTGACTTTTATCTATACAGATAGATTTACTGTGTGACCGTACTCTTCAACCCGTAACTCCGGAACCGGAAGTCGGATCAACTAAATTCAATAGCAGCTTATGAGAACATTTTACCGTTCATTTGAAACTAAGTTTGTGCAAATCGGTTCAGCCATCTCGGAGAAAATTGAGTGACATTATTATTTAACAAACACGCATACACACAGACACTTTGCGATCTCGACGAACTGAATCGAATGGTGTAAGAGACTCGATCCTGTGTGTCTCGTTTAAAAGGTCGAAATAGCAAAATGTATGTTATATGTTATTCTGAATTTGAATACTTCCGCTGGGGCTTCCAGAACCGTCGATGGTGGCCAATTTTGCCAAAGAGACTATGAATGAATGCTAGTGACCTAGAACTACAAATCCAAGGAGTTGTGGTGACATTTTGGAAAAAATTCAGTGTTCAATTCATCATCGTATATGTTGAAATTGGGATTTGCTGGTTGTTCGTACTCATCACTCTGTAATTCCGGAACCAGAGCTCGGATCAATTAGAAATTCAATAGCAGACAATAGGAATGCTGTACCTTTCATTTGAGACCAAGTTTGTAGAATTCGCTCAGTAAAAGCTATGACATTAACTTAGGAACTTGGAAAGTTTCCCGGGGGGCTAGAGAGCCATCATAGGCGGCCAATCTGGTCAAAGTGACTTCGATGTGTCATTAATGATCTAGATACGCAAATCCAAGTAATGTTACACGCATTTTAATATGTATTGCATCATTTGGACATCATGGTGGTACTAGTTTATATGGAAATTTACTGTGCGATCGTACTCTTCAACCTGTAACTCCGGAACCGGAAGTCGGATCGATAAAAAATCAATAACGACGGATGGAGAGGTTGTACCTTTAATTTCAGACTAAGTTTGTGTAAATCGGTTCAGCCATCTATGAGAAAAATTGGTGAGATTGCTCGACACATACACACATACATACATACATACAAACAGACACACACATACAGACTTTTTCCGATCTCAACGAACTGAGTCGAATGGTATAAGAGATTCGGCCCTGCGGGCCACAGTTAAGAAGTCGAAATTCCGACCGATTACATAAGCTTTCTACATGAGAAAGGCAAAAACCATTTTATTATTATTATAAGCTCTATTTCAAATCAAAATCCTCATAACAAATGTTTTCTGAAATGTAGTTATTCTCCAGATATTTCAAAACTTGTTTTAACAACACAATTATTTTGTGTTGTTAAGATACTAGCGATATTATTTCATAAGATATTAGCGTTTCTCCGTCAATAACAATAGAATTTCGAAAGGCCCATGAAATTTCCTATAACTTTATTAAACGATATTATAAACTATTTGAAAGCTACTCGAAAACAATCAAAAAAAAATTTAACCACAGGGTCTGATGATGAAATTATAGTTGAATCATATTTTGGTTGGTTACGCGCAGCTTTCCAAAATCCATAGTGAACATCTTTTGTAGTGTATGTCCTGTCGCCTCGTGTGCGTACAACTTTTATCTTCGGCATAAATGTATAGCCACTACGAATCTATCCCACCTTGTGTATGCAGAAAAAGCTTCCATAGTTTTGGTTTAATCATCGTATTTCCATAAAGAAAACTTCTATGTTGGAAAACTACTTAACCCTGTCTTCATAGCTTTCACCAAAAATGGTATGATAAATCTCGATATTTGAGCTGTCGTGGTATGATTGTTGATAATATAAACAGGAAATACGTCTATTGTTTGGCATATTTGCCGCATAACAAACCATCACCTTCTGAAGATTTCAAAAGGGTTGTATCGTACTGTGGCATAAATCGGTTTCCCTCATAATCGGCGGTGACGTAAATGCCCACCACATAACTTGGGGCAGCTCAAATATGAATTTGAGAGGCACTTAATTAATGGAATACTTAAGTAGAACTGCACATTCTTAATGCAGGAAACCGCCCAACATCTTCACAAACCGGCAGAGACGAGCTGATAGATGCAACTCTCTGCTCTGACAGTATTACGCATGAGTTGGCAAGCTGGCTCGTACCAAATGTCGTTATCTGACCATAAGTACATCGTCTTTGATCATTTAAACGTTTCACTAGATATCGTTATCCCAAATCTACGAACTGGGACCTCTACGAAGAGGGCTTGGCGACTAGGTTTCTGACGATTGAATCTCCAAGGTCGTGGATAAAACAAGCTTACTCATAGTAGCAACATACCATCAGGCTTGTTCGCTTCGAGTTATGCATGCTTCTAGAGGAACACCTTGGTGGAATACCGAACTTGCTGCACTCAAAAAATTATGTAGAAGAGCTTGGAATCGCAGGCGCAGGGACGGGTTAGAGGCATTTAAGTTGGCTCGCGAAGCATACAGAAAAGCCCTTCGATCCTTTGAGCGAAGCGGTTGGAAAAGCCTCTGCACAAATGTTTCAAGTCTCGACGTGACTAGTAGATTAAATATGATACTTTCAAAATCGAAAAAATTTTCGATTAGAACTGCTAATGAAAAATACTCGTTTGACGAAGATGTAGTACACAACTGTCGTTTTGACACACGTTTTCCAGGCTGTACGGAACCATCACTAACGACTGCTTCTGAGTTCTCTAAGGTAGTTCTGATTCTTGGGCATTTGCCCATAGAATTGTGACAACCTGCTCCAATTGATTTTAACGTAATTTTCAATCAAATTTTTTGATCAATCGTTGTATGTTTACATTCGTATTGATTTACATGTCGTTTAAATTTCATTATTTTTTGGTGTGTGGGTGATTGAAAGTTTCGCTCCGTATAAGTCTCCTGGAAAAGATGGAAGCATTCCAGTTCTACTTCAAAGAGGATATGAACACTTCAAACAAATTTTGAAAAAAGTTCTTACTTGTAGTCATGCAACAGGTGGCCGCGTCACTTATGAGGAGGCAAAGAGCTTTAGACCGATTGGTCTGACCGTCTTCCTTTTCAAATGAGTGGAACGTTTAATCGACCTCTACATTCGGGATGTTAGCTTGGGCGAGCACCCGTTACATGCAGTACAACATGTATATCAGCGAGGAAAGTCTACTACCACCCTGTTACACAATGTAGTCTACAACATTGGAAAATCTTTTTCACAAAAGCAATCAAGTTTAGAAGTTTTTTCTCGACATTGAAGGTGCTTTTGACAACGTGTCTTTCGAATACATTTTGGAAGCAGCCCCAGGTCATGGAGTATATCACGACCTGGATACACGCAATGCTTAGCAACCGGCATCTGCACTCATCGTGAAGACAAGTAGAGATAAGGAAACTGAGTGTCTGCCGATGTCCTCAAGGTGGTGTGTTGTCACCACTTCTATGGAACCTTGTCGCCGACGGCTTGTCGAGGAAACTTAATGAGCTTGGATTTCCGACATAGGGATATAATAATCACCGGTTTATGAATTAACACACTGTTTGATATTATGCAAGAAGCCGTATATAATGTTGAGCAATGGTGTCTTCATGTTCGACTATCAGTTAATCTAAATAAAACCTCAATGGTGCTTTTCACGCAACGCAGGATCACAACCAGAGCTCATCCATTGCAGTTCTTTAACTCTGAAATTATTCTCTCAGATCAAGTTAAGTACGGTGGGGGTAATTGTTAACACAAAACTTAATTGGACAGCTTACATCGATTTCAGAATCAAGAAAGCTTGCATGGCCTTCAGCCAATTTAGACGAGCTTTCAGTAAATCTTGGGGGCTCAAACCCAAGTACATTCAGTGGATCTACACAACTATTGTTAGACCAATACTGGCATACGGGTGCCTTGTCTGAGGGCAGAAGGGAAAAGTTATGACAATCCAATCAAAGTTAAACCATCTTCAGAGGATGGTTTTATTGGCGATGGCTGGTGCGTTCTTGACAACACCTGCGGCTGCACTGCAATAGAAGCACTGTTGAACATGAAACCACTATGTAGTATTTCTGAAACAAAGAAAACACTGTTTGTGTTTCTGAGCACACCCCTAGTCCTGCGTGATGTCCCGCTTAATCCTGCCACTAAGTTGGTGTCGGATTCTGATGAGACGAAGTCGAAAGACAAATTCCATAACTAATTTAGTTACAGGTGTTGTGCTCCTCACGCGCAAAGATGATTTTAAACAATTTTCTTCTTAATGGAGAAAATAGCACCTTGATTTTTTCTTTCACTAAATAGAAATATAGCGTAGTGCATATTGCATTGGGTTGCTAGGCCAAACTAAGTATCGTTTTCATTAATTCTCATCAGTTTAATCACTACGCCGTTTCCTGCGGGACGTCACGCAGGACTAGGGGTTTGCTCAGAAACTCAAATAGCGTTTTCGTCAATCTGGCGCTAGCTTAGTCCTATCCTAAGTTTGTGTCGTGTTCTGATGAGACGAAGTGGAAACGCAAATTCAATAACTAATTTAGTAAAGTATTGTTTATAGCTAAAATTGGTTTTTTTTAGAATTGCCGTGAAACAAACGTGAACTAGAATAGGACGTGTGATTGATTGCTAGCTTGTGAAAGTGGTGCTTAGTGGTGGATAGCTGTTGATTTATTTCACTCTCTATAAGTATCAGAAGAAACATGGCCAACCTTGAAATGTTCAAGACGCAAATCGTCGTACGTTAAAACGACCAACAACGATTATCATGTTTTGAACCATGTGATTGAAATTGTCCCTGCATATCGCGCCACAAAAAATCGACTTGTATTAAATAGGTTGAGGCACTATTCAGTGGACTTTTTTCTAATAACTCACTGACTATTCACAAAGGCTAAGCCCCTTTTCACTGTGAGATTCCATCTACGAACAACTTCTCCAGTCGTACCATTCACCAATTGATTCCAGTTCACCAGGTAGAGCCCGAATTGTAAACATCAAAGCATTCAAATATCCAAATGCAGCAGGTTCGGCGGAAAAATTTATTCGGATCCTTCTTGAACCTGGCCCGTTTCTGGTATTCATGCTGTCATTTTTCTTTCTATCATCCGGAACCATTTTCATTTCCACGCTCTTAGGAAAATTATGATTTTTTTTATCGAAACCCCTCTAACTTGCTTCCACCATCACCCACTTCACCACCGTTGACAGCTAGTTCGGTTTAAGGGCAATTCCTTATTCCGTTTCTTTGACCCCTCACTCCGACCGGGATGCCGCGATAATCCATTTGCTAATTTGAAATCGACCATCTTCTGCCGCTCGTCTCAATCAGTAATCGAGGGGTTGCCGATCCTTTCACAGCTTCATCTGGTTACGGAGAAATATCCTCTCGAATACATCCATCCATCGGCTGAAAGAAAGGGAAAAATGCGGATAGCGAAGTTGACGCGAACTTTACCAGTTCCAAGGCAAGGTGGCAGCAATTTTAAATCACGTTTCGAGCTTCCTTCGTTTTCCCCGTCAACGGACGACGAAAATTATTACGGATGCTGGAAATGAGACGAGGTAATTTCCGGTTTCATTTTTATATTCCCCTGGAATGTGCTTCACTTCCGGCTCGTTGCCCGTTGCTGCTGTCGCCACGACGTGGCTCGTCTACGGTCCAAGGCATCCCGCTTCGCCATAGTCCTCGTCGTCGTCCCTATTCTTCTCGAGTGAGTGCAGTGCTGCTTTTTTTACGAATAAAGCAAGTGGCGTCAACGGAAATGGCACGAAATTTCCTTTCTCTTCGGTCGGTGACGATGACGACGACCGCCAGAGGTGACAGCAAAGCGAAAGAGGAAGATATCCATTTAGAGATTGCAGGATGCAATCGATGCAGCGCCTAGCTGCAGGCGTGAGAAAAAAAAATGGAACCGATTTCTCCACGATCGATGGCAGGTTCGGTGCGGTTGGTCTTTAAAGCATTCCGTGCATTATTGATTCTGATGTAGGAGTGGGGCTAGGTGTGGAAATCGGTCAGGACTGTTAGTGGAATGAGTTTCGAGAATCCACGATTTCATTTCGTTGAAAAATCTTTAACAAAGAGAAGGAGAAATTAAAATGAATCTAGGGTATCATGCTTTCCAGACACGATCATTATATTAGTCCTGCGCGTCTCAGGGGTTTTAATGGGTAAACGAATCGAAATCGAATTGAATTTGATTAGCAAATTGCAAAGAAATTCCTTAGGGAAATAAATTCGCTATTTTCAAATTAGCTTTTTTATTGATAATACAGACACAACTCTTAAAAGCTTTGGTTGTGAGAAAATAAAACAATAACTGATTTACTCTGCTTCAATATGCCTCTATCAACGTGGAAAGGTTTTTTATCGGCTATCAGAATTTTAACATTTTTTGGCTATCTCTAAGGAGAAAATTGAAAAAAAAAATTATTTTGTGCATAACATTTTCTCTTATCAGCAATTGCTTGCCAGACATTAATCGTTACCATTTGTTTGTTAAACATAAGCACTGTTACCGAGCTGGAATTATTATCAATCTGTTTGATCAAGTCGGTCTACCAGATACTGATGGAACGCAGTGGAAACGAAAATCCATGATTATCTAAAGTGATCGGTCCAATATTTTCAGCTTAGAAAGTAATATAGCAAAATAAAGCACATTGACTTGCTAGGTGAATCGCACCTTGTTTTCGCTTTCATCTCTTCAGCAATTAGAACTTTCGTGCTTGCGTTATCCGTTATCAATTGGGAGCTTGGCGAAGTCTCCATATTTCTTCCTAAGCAGAAAATTGGATGCACTTTGTGCATAAAGAATCCAATACCTAACTTTAGTAAGTTGAGTACCGTAAACCGGGGTGATTTTGATCATCGCGGTGACTTTGGTCACTTGAAACTTTTTTCGTAGATCGCTTATTAAACCAGAATAGTCTACAGAATCATTTGAATTTGAAATGATTTTTACTCTAAACATATAAAATACTGATTTGTTATACTTTTTGAGTATATTGTTCGGTTTTTGGGTACAAAAACTACAAAAAATCGACATTTGACTTTACGTTATTTTTATAAATTTTGTAAAGTGTCTATTTTTTACAAAACAAATAAATCTCAGATTTGAGCAAGAGTAATAAATTACAAGCGAGTTTTTATTTTCCTTTAGAGTGGGATGTGCCAAATTTATTTTAAGGAGTTTTTTTATTTTAAATACAATTTTTTGTGAAACTAGTTGACAATTATTTCAAGCTAAAATTTGCAATATTTTTATTGTGAAATAGTCCAACGTGTTAAAATGGATGAAACTTTTTGTACATTGATAAAGCACTGAATTAAACAATTTTAGCAGTTTTAAAGGATTTCAGAATCTCTTATTCTAGTTGAACACAAATTATACGAATTTTGCTTACTCGAATTTTACAGAATATTGAAATACTTTGTATAATACTAACTAACATCTATTCAACAATGAGTATCTTTCCAGAATTAGTTTAAATAAACATTTGAATGAAAAACATTGACATCAATAACTTAATGTGGGTGAACATGCAGGTTATCAAAGTCACCCCGGAATACATAAATGGACTTCAATTTGAAATCATTTTTGGAAAAATAGCTGGGAGCGGAGAATTTTAGGTAAAACCATCCAATCTTGTTCTCCATACATCAGTACATGGTTTAAAAATATTAAACTTGAAAAAAATATGTAATGATTACTTAAAAAAGTGATCAATGTCACCCCGGTTTACGGTATGTAATTGGCGATTCGTCATGATCTCATCAGTACCTGGCGCTGGCTTTGCGATAGATGCTGAAACCAAAAATGAAAATAGTACTTGCGGTCACTTTGAATCACTTGTCACAAGCAGCGTCACGCAAGGGCAGCAGTTTGGTATGCCGAAGAAAATCAATGAACTTGAAACGTAGCTTCGGTGAACGATTCAATCGTAGCATGCTATAACTCATTGATTTCACTGTTCCGTCACAGTAAATAGAGCTATTTTACTTACGAGACGCCGCTTATGGTCAGTGGTTTACTATGACCACTAGTAGTGCTTTATTTTCGGATTGCGCGTCTATTTGACCAATGTATGTAGCAGGTACTGATGAAACGGTGTAGAAAAGAGTAATTCTGGATTTAAACGTAGTGTAAACCAGAATTACTCTATTCTACCATTTCCACTTTTCCGCAATACAGTAGCTTCGGCTGGGTGCGCGATGTTTACAAAAATACCTTAGGCATATTAACGTTAGACATAGTGGACGTAAGGCATAATTACGAGATATTTACCTTTTGCAAGTGTATTTTTTTCAATTTTTTCCATGGATGAGATGAAGAAAGTATTCATTTAAGTGAACAGTTTTAGTACAAACACATTTCAAACCTATTGAATAAACAGTGAGCTTTGAACTAAGTTAATTCATATAGAAACAGTAACATTTGAATATTCGTTGAATTAATAAAAAAAACATCATTCTTTCTTTCATGAGCTTCAATATTTTCTGCTAACATAATTAAACCATGCACGTGTGTATGAATACCAATGAGACTGCTTTTAAACAGGAGTGCTGAACCGATTTTAGTCAGGTGCAATGTATCGGTTGTACGTCGAGAGATTAACGCAGCCTGATTTGTGCATGCCAAGCATTCAGTCTGCTTCTTTAATTTGAAGTTGTAGACATAATTCTTTAATTTGAGCAGAGAAGCCTTCAAGTATATGCTGCAGAATAAAATTTTGATCGAGTTTGATCAGCTTCCAGAATAATTCAACAATACCAAAAAAAAGTTTCACGCTCTTGCCCCCTAAGGCTATCACAGCAAAACAATCGATTTCTTGAAGCAATACTCCAACATGATAATTTATGCATAATGCATTATGCCTAACGTCCATTATGCCTCAAGTGCGTATGCCAAACGTCCGTATGCGTAACGTATTTGTGCCTGAAGGGGTACACCCGCTTAGGCCAACTGTGAAAGGTAATTTAATTGTCTACAACTTTGTCGAAGACTGCTAGTATATCCGGCTTTGCCTAAAGAAGTTATTAAGCTTTTAGCGAAGTGATGTCTGAGTCAGTTTTCCATAGGGCGTAGCAGTGCATGGCTGTGCATCGGTACTCGATTCGCACGAACTAATCATTTTTGTGAAATAACCGTTAGATTTAGCTCAATAGTATGTTCCGAAGAATTGTAGTAAATAATAGGAGTCATGTTTTGGTTAGAACATTTCAGTTCCACACTGTACCGCATAGAGGGCGCCAATACTAACTTTTCAACGGAGAGACATAGAAATTAGGTGTCTTCCACAAAGTTGTAGAACAGGCATTTTTCAATAATTCTCCCGAACATCTCGATATTCTATCTCTCTTCTATGAAAAATTAGTGTTGGCGCCCTCTATGCGGTCACAGTTGGAACTAAAATTTTCCAACCAAAACGTAACTCGTATTATGTGGTAGAACTCTTCTGAACATACTATTGAGCTAAACCTAACGGTTATTTGACAAAAATGTGTAGTTCGTGGGAATCGAGTGCTGATACACAACCTTGCACTGCTAGGCCCCATGGAAAACTGACTCAGACATCACTTCGTTAAAATTTTAATAACTTCTTTTAACAAAGCCGGATTGACTAGCAGTCTTCGACAAAGTTGTAGACAATTAAATTAGCTATCTTATTTTCACTCACAGTGATATTACGATGCATACAGTGTCACCTAGCGGCAAAAATGCGAGTTAGTGGGTTTTCTCCATGTAAATTGTCGAAAAATCTCATACAAACTTCAGGCACGTTGGTCTGGTAGCTAGACTTGTCCGATTTGCTTCAAATTTGGTACAAGAACTCCTGGTGTGACTAGGAATCGACTCAGGGGTGAGCCGATTGAGTTTTCAAAAATTCATTATTTTTCTCAGATCAATCTTCCAAGACGGACTGCTTCGAATAGGTGGTCGTTTCGACTGATCGCAACGTTTCCAGTAAAAGTTTTCCAAGTCCAAGTCCTCCAAGTCCAATTCCAACTCCAAGTCCAAGCTTTCTAAGTCCTTAAAGTCGAACTCCAAGTCCATGTTTTCCAAGCCTTCCATGTCTCATTCCTCATTCCTAGTTCTCAGAATCCACAAATTCGAATTTTTCCAAGTCTAGGTTCTCCAAGTCCAAGTTCTCCAAGTCCAAATTCAACTTCAAGTCTAAGCCCTCCAAGACTAAGCCTTACAAGTCCAACTCAGAATCCAAATCCTTCGAGTCCAAGTTCTTTAAGTCTTCCAAGTCTTCCATGTACAAGTCCTCCAATTTCATGTTCTCAGAGTCCTCCAAATCCAAGTTTTCAAAGTCCAGGTTTTTCAAGTCAAAGTTTTCCATGTCCAGGTCCTCCAAGTCCAAGTCTAATTCTAAGTCCAAGCAATCCAAATCTAAGTCCTTTAAGTTCAACTTTAAATCCAAGTACTCCAAGTCAATATCCTCCAAGTCCAACTCCAAGTCCAAGTCTTCCATGTCCAAGTCCTCCAATTCCTAGTTCTCAGAGTCATCTAAGTCTAAGTCCTCCAAATCCAAGTTCACTAAGTATAAGTCTTCCAAGTCCAAGTACTCTAAGTCCAATACCAAGTCCTCTACGTCAAAGTCCACCAAGTTCAAGTCCTCCAAGTCCAAGGTCTCCAAATCCAAGTCCAAATCCTCAAAATCCAAGTCCTCCACGTACCAGTCCAAATCCAACTCATTCAAGTCCAAGTCTTCCAATTCCACGTTACCAAAGATCAAGTCCTTCTAGTCAGTCTCTACGCATCGCTCGATCGAGATAGAAGTGTTTTGTTTTCGGTCTGTTGGAAAAAGAACAGTGCAGTAATCCGCGTTCAAGGTTATTTTGCCATTCTCTGCCTCTTCGGTTTGGACTTTTATTTTCTTTTGTGCGTGTGTTAACCGTTAGGCCACATTCCTCAACCTTTTGTTCGTAAAGCGAGGATTGAACAATAACCAGCTATTTAAGCTGGACTGGTGCGTCGTGGGAAACGAGTATACAGATAAGTGAAATCTACCTTTTTGATACATTTACGGCTTTTTCCCGTCTGCGCGGGTGCTGACCCCGTGCGTTGACGGTGTCGATGGCTTCCTCCCCGGATGGCCAAATGGAGATCGAGTCGACTCCTAAGGCTCTCCCCCGACCCAAACAATATCCAGAGCTCTCGACCGGTCCCTTTGTGGTCTTCTTTCGGCCCAAAACAAAATCGCTGAATCTATTACAGATTTCAAAAGACCTAACGGAACGGTTCTCGGCTGTGATCGAAATAAAAAAGGTCCGCTCAGACAGGCTGAGGGTCGTGCTGACTAACTCAAAGCAGGCAAACGATATTGCTTGCTGCGAGCACTTTACGAAGGACTATCACGTGTATATTCCAGCTGTGAAAGTACAGTCTGAAGGCGTTGTCACCGATGACAGTTTGACATGCGAGGATCTGCTGCAGTACGGGGTTGGCCGTTTCAGAGACCGCTTACTTCAGCCAGTGAAAATACTCGAGTGCAAGCGTTTGCACTCAGTAGTAGTTGCGGGGGATGGTTCAAAAACGTACCCCCAATCAAACTCTTATCGGTTGACCTTCGCTGGTACCGCTTTGCCAAATTACGTCCTCTTGCACAAGGTTCGTCTGCCTGTGCGTCTGTTTGTGCCGCGGGTCATGAATTGCACAAAGTGTAAACAATTGGGTCACACAGCCACCCATTGTAGCAATAAGGCCCGCTGTGGAAAATGCGGGGAGAATCATCTAGATGATTCGTGCAGTAAGAATGCTGAGAAGTGTCCTTACTGTGCAGAGAATCTGCATGATATCTCGGCATGTCCCGCGTACAAACTACGCGGGGATAAACTAAAACGTTCCCTTGCTGGACGATCCGAACGTTCTTTTGCAGAAATGCTAAAGAAAGCTACACCACCAACCTCAACAAACATCTATGCTCACTTGCCTCCTAACGAGGGCGAGGCTGATGACCCACAAGAGGGAACATCTACTAGGGCGCCTAGAAGTTATAGGAAGAGGAGGAACATTTCCTCTCCTAAAGTTCGTTGTAAAGGCCAGAAGGTATCCCTTGACGGGACTCAGAAAGTCACATCTATTGGAAGTGTTGCAACCAAACCGAAGCAATTAGCTCCTGGTCTCGGAGGATTAAACTCAGAGAAGGAGTTCCCAGCACTTCCCGGAACATCAAAAATCCCAAATGTTCCTCTGTTTCAGTTCGAGAATAATCGCGGCACTGGAATTATCAAACTCTCGGACATTGTGGACTGGATAATAAAAACTTTCAATATAACTGATCCTATTAAAAGTCTTATGTTAGCTTTTCTACCTACAGTAAGAACATTTTTGAAGCAGTTGACTGCTAAATGGCCCCTCCTTTCAGCGATTGTATCCTTCGATGGCTAACTCATCGAACGAGGTCACGGATTTGATCACTGTTCTACAGTGGAATTGCAGAAGTATCATCCCGAAAATCGATTCCTTCAAAATTTTAATAAATAATTTGAGTTGCGATGCATTTGCATTATGTGAAACTTGGTTAACTTCCGACATAGATCTCAACTTCCACGACTTTAATATTATTCGCCTGGATCGAGACACCCCCTATGGAGGAGTGCTTTTGGGGATCAAAAAGCGCTATTCCTTCTACAGAATTAACCTTCCCTCGATAACAGGTATTGAAGTTGTCGCTTGTCAAGTAACAACCAAAGGCAAAGATCTTTGCATAGCTTCCATATATATTCCCCCCAACACCGCGATTGGGCATCGCCGGCTACATGACATCATAGAATCCCTGCCTGCACCGCGACTAGTTTTAGGCGACTTTAACTCTCACGGTACGGAATGGGGTTGCCTTTATGATGATAACCGTTCCTCTTTAATTCACAATATTTGCGACAACTTCAACATGACAATTCTAAACACGGGTGAAATGACACGGATTCCTCCCCCACCAGCGCGCCCAAGCGCATTAGATTTATCCCTTTGCTCGATCTCGCTAAAGTTAGAATGCGCGTGGAAGGTAATCCCTGATCCCCACGGTAGCGACCATCTGCCGATCATAGTCTCAATCAATAACGGCTCAAGGCCATTGGAAACAATCAATATTTCGTATGACCTCACACGAAATATCGATTGGAAGAGCTATGCTGCCGCGATATCCGACAACATCGAATCTACTCAAGAACTTCCTCCGGAGGAAGAGTACAGCTTTTTGGCTGGCTTGATTCTCGACAGCGCGAATCAAGCTCAGACTAAGCCAGTACCCGGCGCGAACATACAAAAACGTTCTCCCAATCCCTGGTGGGATAAAGAGTGCTCAGACGTGTACGCAGAGAAGGCCGCCGCGTTTAAGACCTTCCGGAACGACGGGTTACCCGCTAGTTTTCGACAGTACGCGACGTTAGACAAGCGAATGAAGAGTTTGATGAAAGCCAAAAAACGCGGTTATTGGCGCCGGTTCGTCGACGGATTAACGAGAGAAACATCGATGAGCACTCTTTGGGGAACAGCCCGACGTATGCGAAATCGAAACAGTACTAATGAGAGCGTGGAATATTCAAACCGTTGGATATTCGATTTCGCCAAGAAGGTTTGTCCGGATTCCGCCCCGGCACAGAAGATCTACCGCGCCGCGTCCCGTCACGATAACGCGAACGAAACACCTTTTTCAATGGTGGAGTTCTCACTTGCTCTCTTGTCGTGTAACAATAAAGCTCCAGGGCCAGACAGAATCAAATTCAACTTGTTGAAGAATCTGCCAGACTCTGCCAAGAGACGCTTGTTGAACTTATTTAATAAGTTTCTTGAGGCTAACATTGTCCCACACGATTGGAGGCAAGTGAAGGTCATCGCCATCCAAAAACCAGGAAAACCAGCCTCCGACCACAATTCGTATCGACCGATCGCAATGCTATCTTGTATCCGGAAGTTGTTCGAGAAAATGATCCTATCCCGCCTCGACAATTGGGTCGAAGCAAATGGCTTACTGTCAGATACACAATTTGGCTTTCGCAAAGGCAAAGGGACGAATGATTGTCTTGCGTTGCTCTCAACCGAAATTCAAATGGCCTATGCTAGTAAAGAGCAGATGGCATCAGTGTTCCTAGATATAAAGGGGGCTTTTGATTCAGTTTCTATCAACATTCTTTCAGAGAAGCTGCACCAGCATGGTCTTTCAGCGACTTTAAACAACTTTTTACTAAACTTGTTGTCGGAAAAGCACATGCATTTTTCGCATGGTGACTTATCGACATCACGATTTAGCTACATGGGCCTTCCCCAGGGCTCATGTCTAAGCCCCCTGTTATACAATTTCTACGTCAACGACATTGATGAATGTCTTGACAATTCCTGCACGTTAAGACAACTTGCAGACGATGGCGTGGTGTCTATTACGGGACCCAAAGCTGTCGATCTACAAGGACCATTACAGAATACCTTGGACAATTTGTCTGCATGGGCTATTAAGCTGGGTATCGAATTCTCCACGGAGAAAACTGAGCTAGTTGTATTTTCTAGGAAGCGTGAACCAGCACAACTACAGCTTCTATTAATGGGTCAAACTATCGCTCAGGTCTTCACAGTAAAATATCTAGGGGTCTGGTTCGACTCGAAAGGTACTTGGGGATGCCATATTCGGTATTTGAAACAGAAATGCCAACAAAGGATCAACTTTCTTCGTACAATAACCGGAACGTGGTGGGGTGCCCACCCAGGAGACCTAATTAGGTTGTATCAAACAACGATACTGTCGGTACTGGAATACGGATGCTTCTGCTTTCGATCCGCCGCGAACATACATTTCATCAAACTCGAAAGAATTCAGTATCGTTGTTTGCGTATCGCCTTAGGGTGCATGCAGTCGACCCATACGATGAGTCTCGAAGTCCTGTCGGGCGTTCTCCCGCTGAAAAATCGATTTTGGGAACTCTCATATCGATTGCTCATTCGATGCGATATCTTGAACCCGTTGGTGATTGAAAATTTCGAAAGGCTTGTTGAGCTCAATTCTCAGACCCGTTTTATGTCCCTGTACTTTGACTACATGGCGCAAAATATTAATCCTTCTTCTTACAATCCCAACCGTGTGCATTTCATAAATACTTCTGAATCTACTGTTTTCTTCGACACATCCATGAAAGATGAGATTATTGGAATTCCGGACCATATACGCCCACAAGTGGTTCCAAATATTTTTTATAATAAATTCCGAGAAGTCGACTGTTCTAAGATGTTTTATACTGACGGATCAAACCTCGAAGGGTCCACTGGCTTCGGTATTTTCAATCAAAAGTTCACCGCCTCCTACAAACTCAGTGACCCTGCTTCAGTTTACGCCGCAGAACTAGCTGCTATTCAGTATACCCTTGGAGTCATTGACACATTACCCGCAGACCATTACTTCATCGTCTCGGATAGTCTGAGTTCTATTGACGCTATTCGCTCGATGAAACATGGAAAGCATTCCTCGTATTTTTTGGGGAAAATACGGGAGCTACTGAGTGCTTTATCTGACAAATCTTTCCAGATTACCTTGGTGTGGGTCCCTTCTCATTGCTCCATTCCGGGAAATGAGAAGGCGGACTCCTTAGCTAAGGTGGGTGCCATTGAAGGTGACGTTTTTGAAAGACCAATTTGCTTCCACGAATTTTTCAGTATTACTCATCAGAGAACCCTCGAAAGTTGGCAAACCTCGTGGAGCAATGGGGAGCTAGGAAGGTGGCTACATTCGATAGTCCCTAAGGTATCGACGAAACCTTGGTTCAAGGGGATGGATGTGGGTCGTGACTTCATTCGTGTGATGTCCCGACTCATGGCGAACCATTACACGCTGGATGCACATCTCCGACGTATTGGGCTCGTGGATAGTGGTATCTGCGCTTGTGGCGACGGTTATCACGATATAGAGCACATAGTCTGGGCGTGCACCGAGTACAGTTCCGCCAGGTCTCGGCTTATGGACACCCTCCGGGCCCGAGGAAGACCACCCAACGTCCCGGTTCGAGATGTGTTGGCAAGCCGCGATGTCCTCTATATGTCCCTTATATACACCTTCATAAAAACCATCAATATCCAACTTTAACTGCCCCTTTTTCCTTATCATTCTCAGAAGCGCTCTCTTCCACCTGTACCATACACCCACGATGGTTTGATGCGACTCCAAGGCGACACAAAACATCCCTGTCGAATGAGCCAACAAACACGGGACCTGAAGCACGAACATCACACGCACAACTCGAAATGTAGCCGATCAACATCTGAGCCGCACTACGAAATCGTCTGGAGAAACCCCTGCCATCTCGAGAACGACCACCCGGCGTCCCAGTACATGATTCTTCCTGATGAAGACCACCCTGATTCTGTAATCCATCCGTTGATCTCCCGAAGTCTGAAACTGAAATAATGTTCTCCCCCTGCCATGTTTGTCCACCCTACTTCCCCTGACTCTTATACACAGAAGTAACACCCCTTCCCCCCCCCCCCCCCCCCCCCCAAATATCTTCATGAAGCATTTAGCTCTTCTTGCCTTTTCTAGTTTTAACTATTATATTATATGATCTCGTTGAAAATGCCCAACTCTACTACCACATAAAATAACTCTAATTAATGTCTCCGAATCTTTACAAAATTTAATCACGCCCTCTAATTATTTCTACTTTTAAGATAGTCGTAAAAATTTTCCCCCTTAGTTAAACATTATTTGCTCCAATAATCTCATTGCTAAAAATGTCAAACCGTATTGCCATAAAAACTAAATGACCCCTCTAATCTTACGAAAATTATACTACCCCCTTGTGTATATGTATAGCTATAAATTAGCCTTAGTTTAATTTCAAAAATCAATATGTAATCCCCTAGTTTTAAGTAATTTAAAATGTAAAACAAAACAAAATTGGCACCTTTAAGCTAACGCAAACCTGCCTTATCAAATAAACGAATTAAAAAAAAAAAAAAAGTCCTTCTAGTCCAAATCGAAGTGCTTCAAGTACAAGTTCCCAAAGTCCAAGTCTTCCGAGTCCAAGTTTTCTAAGTCCAAGTCCTCTAAGTTCAAGACCTCTAAGTCCAAGTCCTCCATGTCGAAGTCCAAATCCTTCAAGTCCAAGTCCTTTAAGCTCAATTCCAAATGTTTCAATTCCAAGTCCAAGTCCAATCCTTCAAGCCGAAGTCCAAGTCCTCCAAGTCCCAGTCAAAGTCCAAGTCCTCAAAGTCTATGTCCAAATTCTCCAATTTCAAATCCCTCAATTCCAAGTCCTTCAAGTCCATTTTTCTAAATTCAAGTCATCCAAGTTCAATTCCTCCAAGTTCAACATCTTCAAGTCCAAGTCCCAGTCGAAGTCCCTGTAAGTTCTAGTTCAAGTGATTCAAGTCCTAATCCACATCCTCCAAGTCTAAGTCCTCCAAGTCCAACTTCAAGTCAAAGTCCTCCAAGTCTACCATGTCCAAGTCCTCCAGTTCCAAGTTCTCAGAGTCCTCTTAGTCTAAGTCCTCTAAATACAAGTTCACTAAATATAAGTCTTCCAAGTCCAAGTACTCTAAATCCAATATCAAGTCCTCTACGTACAAGTCCACCAAGTCCAAGTCCTCCAAGTCAAAGGTTTCCAAATCCAAGTCCAAGTGCTCCAAGTACCACGCCTCCAAATCTGCGTCCTCCAAGTCCAAGTCAATAAAGTCCAATTTCTCCAAATCCAAGTCCTCCAAGTGCCAGTCTCCCCAGTCTAAGTCCTCCAAGTCAAAGTTCTCCAAGTGCTCCCAGTTTAAGTCCTTTAAGTCTAGGTCCTTCAGGTCCAAGTCTAAGCCCTCCAAGTCCGAGTCATCCAAGACAAAGTCTTTCAAGTCTAAGACCTCCAAATCCAACTCCACCAAGTCAAATCCTGCAAGTTCAAGTCGTCCAAGTCAAGTCGTCCAAGTCAAGTCCTCTAAGTCCAAGTCCTCCAACTTTAAATTCAAGTCCTCTAAGTTCAAGTTCTTGACGTTCCAGTCCTCCAAGTTCAAGTCCTCCAAGTCCAAGATCGTCAAGTTCAAGTCTTCCAAGTCCTTCAGGACCTAGCCCGCCAAGTCCAAGTCCTCCAACTCCACGTACTCAAAGTCCAAGTCTTCCAAATCAAAGTTCCCCAACTACAAGTTCTCCAAGTCTAAGTACTCCAAGTCACGTCCTATGAGTCCAAGACCTACAGGTCGAAGTTCTCCAAGTCAAAGTCCTTCAAGTTGAAGACCTGCTAATCCAAATCCATCAAGTCAAATCCTGCAAGTTCAAGTCCTCTAAGTTCAAGTCCTTCAAGTCTTCCAAATCCAAGTCAAAGTTCAAGCCAAAGTCCAAATCCAAGTCCAAGTCCACCAAGTCTAAGTCTTCGAAGTCCAAGTCCTCCTAGTCCAACTGTTCTAAGTCCAAGCCCACCAAGTCTAAGCCCAAGTCCGCCAAGTCCAAGTCGAAGTCATCCAAATCCAAGTTCACCGAGTCCAAGCTCTCCAAGTTTAAGTCCTTTAGATTTAAGTCCTCCAAGTCCAAGTCCTTCAAGTCCTAGTCAAATTCCTATAAGTATAAATCCAAGTCCTCCAAGTCCAAATCCAAGTCCTCCAATCCCAAGTTCTCTAAGTCCAAGTGCTTCAAGTCAAAGTGCTTCTAGTTTAAGTCTTCCAAGTGCAAGTCTTTCAAGTCCCAATCCTTCAAGTCCAAGTCCTTCAGGTCCTAGTCCTCTAAGACCAAGTCCTCCAATTCCACGTCCTCCAAGTACAAGTCCTCTAAGCCAAAGTTCTCCAAGTCTAAGTCCTCCAAATCCAAATTCACTGAGTCCAAGTCCTCCAAGCTCAAGTACCCTTAGCTTAAGTCCTCCAAGTCCTCTAAGTCCAAATCCAAGTCTTCTGAATCCAAGTCCTCCAATCCAAAGTCCACCAAGTCCAAGTCCTCCAAGTCCTTCAAGTCTTCCAATTCCAAGTCCTCCAAGTCCAGGTCATCTAAGTCAAAGTTTCCCAAGTTCTTCCACTTCAATTCCTCTAAGCCTAAGTCCTCCAAATCCAAGTCCTCCAAATCCTCCATTCCAAGTCATCCAAGTCAAAGTTTTTCAAGTCTAAAACCTCCAGATCCAACTCCATCAAGTTTAATTCTGCAAGTTTAAGTCCTGCAAGTCCAAGTCAAGTCCTCTAAGTCCAAGTTATCCAAGTCTAAATCCAAGTTCTTTTAGTCGAAGTTCTTGAAATTCCAGTCCTCCAAGTTCAAGTCCTCCAAGTCCGAGTTCTCCAAGTCCAAATCCTCCAAATCCAAATTTACCAAGCCCCTGTTCTCCAGATCCAAATCCTCCAAGTCCAAGCACTCCCAGTCCAAGTCCTCCAAGTCCAAGTCCGAGAAGTCCAAGTCATCACAGGCAAAGTGTTACATGTACAAGTTCTCCAAGTCCTCCAAGTATAAGTCCTCCAAGTCCAAGATATTCAAGTTCAAGTCCAAGTTCTCCAAATCCATGTTCTCCAAGTCCAAGCTCACCAAGTTCAAGTCCAAGCCCTCCTAGTTTAAGTCCTTCAAGTCCAAGTCATAACCAAGCCTAAATCCAAGTCTTGTAAGTCAAATCCAAGTTCTCCAAATCCAAGCTTTCCAAGACCAAATCCGCCATGTCCTAAAATTTCAAGTAGTTATGCTATTCTCGTTCGTTGGCGCGTAAAAACCCTTTCTCGTTCACGCGAAATAGCGAGAACATCTCTTAGTAGTCCTTACCCTTGGATCATTGACACTCGCCTGTGCTCTTCGATACATTTCTCGCTTGCGAGGTACCACGGCAGACGGAAAAGCTTCCTGGAATTGTGCTGCATACTTGATAAAAGCTTGTTAGTCCTCCAAGACAGAGTTCTCCAAGTCCCAGTCCTCCGCTTTGAGTCCTCAAACTCAAAGTCCTCCTAGTCCAATTCCTCCAAGTTCTAATTCTTCAAGTCTTAGTTTTCCATGTCCCAGTCCTTCAAGTTCAAGAACTTTCATCTGACGCTGTTTGTCGCTAGGCACAGATGCTTCCGGAAGCACTTGCATCGGTTTACCTGGAATGTGTGAACGTACAAGAGGCACCCGAATTCTTGTTTTTGGTATGCCCTAGGTTCGAAGAAGTTTGAAGGGGTATGTCTGGTGTGACAGCGGACAATATCGTTGAAGAGATGTGCTACGATGAGCATATCTGGGACGCTGTGAACAGCGTGGCTACGAGTAAACTATCCAAACTGCGGAGAAAGTGGCGAAGGGAGCAACAAAGTAGCACAATTGGCTAGAACGTCGCCGTGAAACTACAAATCCGATTTCATGAGAAATTCTGCCGCCGTGGAACTCTCCGATGGTGTATACTAGGTCCACCGTCGGGTAGCAATTGAGTAGTACGCGATGTAGCATCGGATTCGGGTTGTCGGGGCGCCAGGAATGGGAATCGTCAAGCTTCACCGGAATTGCCGGACCGACCTCGACAATCTACCGGGTAGCTCGTGAGTAGGTTAGATCCAGCGCTGGAGTTTAAACCGAGTAGACCGCGTCGAATAGTTAGCAGTGAGTCATTGGAATCGCTGGGTAGACCTCAGCACCTAACGGCTGGTTCGTTGTTTAGGCTAGGTCCATCGCCGGGGACTAGATCGAGTAGATCTGGACGAAGCGAGGAGCTAAATGGCCTAGGAAAACGAACGTCAGTATCGGGAGAAATCTATCGCTGGGGAATTCACAGTAGGATAGATTCGCCGCCGTCAACTATCCGACAGAATCGTAACGAAAATGGGAGCTAATTGGCTCACGAAACAAACACCGGTACCGAGGGAAATTCCGTTACCAGGAAACTCTCAGTCGGAGTTGGTCTCGATAAAACTGGGAGCTAAATGGCTCAAGGAAGCGGGTATCGGTGTTGGGAGAAATTCCTCCGTCGGGGAACTATCGGTTGGAGTAGGGTGAATTCACCATCGGAGACTATCTGAGTAGATCGTGATAAGGCCGGGAGCTGAATGACTCACAGAAACAGGAGCTAAATGGCTTTGTGGAATCAGCATCTAAACGCCTCATGGGGACGAGAGCTAAATGGCGACGTAATAGATGAAGAACAAGAAGCAAGAGAAGAGTCGAGAGTTAAATAAAAACTCAAAGGTCGAGCCATTTCATGAATCAAGTGAGGCTTCGAGATAGAGCAGAAGAAAGAGATCCCTTCTCCCACGAAGTAATAACTAGACGTAATTCCGTGGGGAAGAGAGCGAAAAAAGAATGAAGAATATTTTTAGTGGTTAGGCATAATCGCGAGTCGTCAGTCCCAAACAGTGCCAATACACTACAGACTACGGCCTATTTAAACCTTACTATAAAAAAACAAGTCCCTGAAGTCGAAGTCTCCCAAGCACAAGTCATCCAAGTTCAAGTCATGCAAGTCCAAGTCCTCCAAGTTTAAGTCCTTCACGTCCTAGTCCTCCAAGTCCAAATCCAAATCTTTCAAATCTTCCAAGTCCACTAAGTCAAAGTCCTTCAAGACCAAGTTCTCCTAGTTCAAGTCCTTCAAGCCCAAGTCCTCCAAGTTCAAGTCCTTAAAGTCCAAGTCCTCCAAGTCCCAGTCCTCCAAGTTCAATTCCTCCAAGTCCAAGTCCCTCAAGTCTCCAAGTCCAAGTTCTCTACTTCATGTCCTCCAAGTCCAAGTTCTCCAAGTCAAATTTCTCTAAATACCCCAAGTTCTGGTCCTCCAAGTCCAGTGTTTCAAGGCCCAGCCCTCAAGGTTCAAGTCCTCCAAGTCAAAGTTCAATTAGTTCAAGTTCTCCAAAACCAAGTCCTCTATGTCCAGGTTTTCCAAGTCCAAGTCCAAATTCAAGTCCAAGTCTAAGTTCAAGTCCATGTCCAAGTTCTGCAAGTCCAACTACTCATATCCAAGTCCTTTAAGTCCAAGTCCTCCAAGTTCAAATCCTTCAAGTCCAAGTCCTCTAAGCCAAAGTTCTCTATGTTCAAGTTCTCCAAATCCAAGTCCTCTGTCCAAGTTCATGCCCAAGTGCTCCACGTCCAACTACTCAAACCCAAGTCATCCAAGTTCAAGTCCTCCTATTCCAAGTTCTTCAAGTCCAATACCTCTAAGTCCAATTCCTCCATGTAAAGTCCACCAAGTCTAAGTCCTCCAAGTTCAAGTCCTCCAAGTCCAAACCCTCCAAGTAGAAATCCTACAAGTCCAAGTCTTCCAATTCCAAGATCTCCAAATCCAAGTCATCCATTTCATAATACTTTAAGTGCAAGTACTCCAAGTCCAAGTCCGAGTGCCAGTTCAAGTTTCAGTTCCAGTCCAAATTCTAAATCGAGTGCAAAATACTAAAGCTGCTTACCGAGTGGCGATAAGTAGCACAAAAATCGAACAGAAAATTACATTGAAATTCATGTGTCTCGAATTTCAATTTAATTTAATTTAATGTGGCAAATCAACGGACCCTGTAAACCTTGATTAATGTAAGCAGATTTCACGCATCTCGTAGTGTACTAGTGACAGCTCCGCCACCGTATCTCGCCTTCTCTTTAACAACAACCGAAGGTGTGTGATTCGATCATTTGCAACTTTGATCGACCATAGTATCCTACAAAGGTCTGACAATCGAAGACGGTGGGGCAACCTTTTCCACTATTTATTGATGTTTCAAGTTTGACACGGTCTAGCCGCGCGCAGCGGCGAGGGTAAACTTCCAATAGTAAGTTGTTTCAACGCCAATAGTTTCCCGCTCCGCCGTTTGTTAGTTTGTAGACTAAGCAAACTGCAGTTGATGTGGTGTGACAAGCCGGCAAAAAGCAGTTGGAAAAACTTTTACCATTCCGGTCCCGACCTCGCGCCACCGCCAGCACTCACAGGCTTGGAACAATCACACTACGAGCGTGGGGCGACTGTCTGGAGCATGATTGCGCGCCTGATTGTACCGTGTCTCGGGTGAAGTTTAATTCTGTTGTTTTTTCTTGCTTCTTCTACGCTTCCCAAACCGGAACCGATGCTTCACGTGGCGATAGACTAATTGAGCAGGTCGCGGGGGGTAGAGTTGTGTTCGTACACCTACAAGGATGTTTGTTTCTTGGCCGCCTTTCGAAGGAAGGAGATAGTTGCAACATTGTGCAGAGTCGCTGCTAATTGGCGCCTTATACTGATTGCGCTTCCCTCACGTGTCTGTGTGAGTGTGTGCTTATCCAATGTTGATTCTATTGCACCATTCAGCTCAGTTCAACCAAACCTAACACGCTTAATAGCGTGTTTCACGACCCGAAAATCACAGACTGTTGTGCTGTGTGAAGGCAGAGGTGTGGCTTTGATGGTTTTCCGCTTGATTAAATCAGTGAAATTTGAAGAAATGAGCACGCCATGTTATTATGGTGTATAGAGTTAAAGTACAAAACATGCTACTTTTCGGAATTGAAAGTTGTCGAGTGTTGACTGAAAATCAAATTATATCAATGATTAGGAACACTGCCCTAAGTTCAACATCATTTTGAAGATCTATACATGATTTTTTAAAAGAAATAATGATACTTAAAAGAATAGCTTTACAAAATGCTTGTCTTGTGAAATAATTACTTCAATAATTAGAGATGAAGGGCTGCATTGAATTTAAAGTTCTTGACTATACCTGCGAAAAGTGTCTACTTCTTTATTCACTGAGTATTAACGTAACATATTTTATCAAAGCTGCATAGGAAATTGTTGCTTCGAAGAACATCTATCAACTCAGTTTGAACTTCACCTGTACAAATCTAATTGTCATCAGGCGATCATTTGATAAGCAACAATCCGCGTCATTTCTTTCAACAAGTCCTCATCGCATCTTTTAAAACAATACTATTCAGACTAAGTGAAATGGAATGCCGTCATCAGCATCATCATCGTTGCCATCATCATCAATTATGCCACATCAGCCAGCGAAAAAAAAGCCGGCCAAAAGATCTACCCCATCATCATCGAGAAGCAGCAAAAAACTGTCACCGCCGAAACATTACACACCGGAGAGACGTGAACCGGAGCCATTCGAGCGAAAAATGAGACTTTATTTTGTTTTGCCTCGACAATAGACAACAGAAGCTGTGATGCTGACTGTTTCGTTTGATTTGATTATTCTATGGGGGTCACGGCAGAGCAAGACGGGTGGTGGTGGTGGTGATGCTGATGGATGCAAAAAGCCCCTCGGTGTCCTATTCAGGCTAACAATCGTCATGCAGTGGCACCATCAGGACCCGGCTCCGGTGCTGAAGTGACTAATCATGATTCATGTTGCATTTTTATTTTTATTTTAATGTTGAAGTACTTTGTTTACCCTCAACCTACGGTTTTATTTAGTGAAGCTTCCTCAAACACACATGCCTCGGGTGGCCTTATGAGATACAAAAGAAAAAAAATTCCTGGGCAATATCATCAGCGGTTCTAGGAAGTCAACGGGCTAATATTGAATTAGATTATTTGAAATTTTATTTTTCAGTAAAATATAATGTATTTAAGGGGGTTACCTTTTCTGGACGCCCGAAATTGAGCTGATTTTGACATAGGACTACGTCTTTGTTTTCGATATGGGGGTGCAATTTGCAAATTCAACAGAAATGCTGTGTAACGAAAAGTGGTTAGGTTTTAGTTTTTTTTTGATATTATGGCAGTAAAAATTTAAATAATATATAACAAGGCTTCCTTACTGCTCTCGATATTAGCTCATTTTCTCTTTTGCAAGCAGTTAAACGCATTAGGGCTGTTTACTAGCTCCCACTGAAAGTGAGAGAATACGCTCTCGAGTAGGGTTCGTCGCGGTTGCGGTAAATAACTCAA
Organism: Topomyia yanbarensis; assembly: GCF_030247195.1. NCBI lineage: Eukaryota > Metazoa > Arthropoda > Insecta > Diptera > Culicidae > Topomyia > Topomyia yanbarensis. The sequence continues at coordinate 60,828,299 of NC_080672.1, forward strand.
CCGCGCGATATTTACCACACCCGCACCGCAAAATCTGCGGTGCGGTGACACTTTTTCCCGCAGATGCGGTTACCGCAACCGCACCGCAAAAAATATTTGATGAAGTGATAATTTTGATTATTCTAAATTGATAAACAGACTGCTATTACGAAAGAAAATCTAGCCGTGTCCGAAATATTTTGACGCTATTATTTTTACGACATAGTTTGGACACTAGTTATTTTATACTTCTAAGTAAAACTTCACAAACTAACCATTTCAAATACATAAAATTCAAGATCCAAATAGAGACAAAATTATTAGATCATTTAAAAACAATAAATTTGTACTTTTAAATCCAATTCAAAAGTGTATCACTTCTCCCGACTTCTGTTGGAAATCGTGGAATTATGAATCGTTTTCGATATCAATTTTTCAACTGAGAATTTCGATTAATTTAAAGGAATTAGAGTTAGATTTAGTTCATAAATATGCTGGGACTTAAACACAATCCAAAGAATATAATTATCTTCATCAAACCAAACGAATTTGGAGTAATTGGCAGTAAAGGATACAAATGTATGAAAAGCGTTCAAATTAGGCTGATTATTCTATCATTCGTTCATCAACATCATATATCTATCTATCAATGTGAATTTTTCTGCAGTCAATTGGATTCTTTCTCAAAAAGTATGCTATATAACTTTTTTTCGCGTATTTTCATTAAAATTTACGATAATTTTCTACCAAATTAAGTCCTTATATTTTTCAGTTAAGCCTATTTTGTAACTTTTTTGAAGCTTTTTTGCCAAATACCACACAGTTTGACTCCCGTCCACTTCAATTGAAGTTTTTACCATTGGCTCTTTGGGCAAATATTAGAGGAAAAAACATTAAATGCTAGAACTTTCGAACTAGCCTTTAGAAAATTACACTTCATACATTTTTAAAGGGAGCAATCTCAGTTTTTGAATGAGAATACATCTGTTTCTTGAAAAAATGCGGAAATTGGGGTTTTAGGATATTTAGTCCATAAAACCCCCTATTTTTAATAACATTTCTGCTGTATGCTACAAATCATACATTTTTGCAGTTTTTCTAATGTTCAATAATTCTGAACCGGTTGAGACCGGACTCCTAATTAGATGTATTGTACATAGAATTTTTTTTTCGTCAAATGTGGCGTCGTGCTTATTGATGAAATACAATATGTTTTTATTTCACTGTATTGGAATATATGCGCTACTATATAGAAGTGCTGGTATTTCGACTTTAATTTTTTTTATGAAATTACTTCAAGAATGACAGGTGGTTTTTACGAAAATGCGAAAATCATCCATTTCATTTTCATACGTCAAAAACATTGAAAATATGAAAATTTAAAGAAAAAATATGTAACTTCATTTCTTATTACATTTTTTTAATCCATTTTTTCAATTTTTTTTATATAATTCGTTTATTTGACACGGCTCATAGCGGTAGCTTAACGGAGCCGTGAATCTTTTATATGTTTACAAATGTAAAAATAAAAATATAAACAAATATTATAATATTGGATCTCGTGCGCGCAACTTTTTGTTGCGAGCGGAGACCTTCTTTCGCGGGGCTTTCTGGCAATCTGCATCTGGGGGGTCGTTTAATTCTTTTTTGTTTTTCACGTCCAGGTCGAAGCCGGCTTGGTGTTCGCGATCAGATGTTTTTCCCTGTTTCTTGTACTTATTGTGGACCAGCGTAAATCCGTCACTGTTATTGTTATTCTTGCCAATGTTGCTTACAGTTGATTTTGCGGTACTGGATGCTTCTTTTGTGGTTGTCATTATGGTCTGTGCAACTGCTGCCACAAATTTGGCCACCGTTTGTGGTTCAGACATTGGTATTGAAAACTCTGTTTTGGGTTGGTTTGCCGTAGATGAGTTGGCAATCGGTTGAGATGCGTCTTCCTCTGCATCTTCCGCACAAGGTTGTCCATGATGAGCTGTCTGATTACAATACTTGCACGTAGGAATTTGCCCCTCATGGGTGCATAGCGTAGTTTGCATAATTGTAGTTCCGTGAGTTTTGAGTTTTATTGTCAAGTAGGAGGGAATAGGCCTTTCAACCCGCATCCGCACTACAAAAACGCCGTTAGGAGTACCCGGGAAGAAGTTTCTCCAAGTATCAGGTGTAACGGATTCTACTTCTCCGTATTGCGACATGCATTTTGCGATTGGCTCAGGAGGGGTACGAGGTGATAGGTCATATTACCTTACATCTACGTAATCATTCTCAATATATACGGGAATCTTAATTCCAACGTTGTTACTTTCAACCACGTGTTTTAAGTTGTTCTTCAAAACGAAACGCTCGGCTTGTGCTAACGTGTTGAATGATATTAACACTGCACTGCGAAGATGATGATACTGAAGGTACAACACTTCCGTAAGTCTAAGTTGCATTTTTACCTGCAGAAGGTATTCCACTTCACTAAAACTCGGTCGTTTTAAACAAAATTTAAAGTCAACGACCGCAGCGTTGGGTCGGAGTAGAGCTTTTTCGTCAATTTTACTTATGATGACAAGAATAATCCGATGCTTCCTTTGTTCTCGAGACAATGCACACTAGATCGAGAGGCCTGTTGTTCACTTGGCTCGATTGTACGTCTGACTGCGGCTGAAGTAGAAAGTAGACTGTCATTTTTTTCAATTAACTGAAGGGTTACTAAAATAAAAGTTTTACGTATTACTGCAGTAGAACGTTTCTGAATGTATAATGTTGGCTTAAAATGTACGTAATTTATTAATAGAAATGCAGAAGTTAATTTTTTTTCATAAACATTGCATTCTGAGCAGTCTCTTAAAGTTTAATTTCGGGTGAATAGGAATAACATTTTATTATATATGGTTATACAAATGAACAACACTATTTTTAAAAATATAAAAAATTTACCGCATTTACCGCATTACCGCGCGGTCTTGAGCGTTTTTTTTTTTCAATAAGACATACAGTAATGTTTCGATTATATCACTATGCGTTTATATCAATACTCGTTTATATCACCCTCGATTATATCACTGTTTTATCTCGATTATATCACGCTTTTTGAAAAACAGACAAGGCACACTACGTTTTGATCCAATTAAGCCACATGTTGTGTCCTGGCACTTTTAAGATATTTTTACAATTGATTTGCTTATTTACATGTAGGGTAATGAGCCTATTATTGGGTTTCGGACTATTGCGATAAGGGTTTATATATGATGAGGTCGGTCAAAAAGTCGAACTTTTTATTCTTTTATCTTGAAGTATAGATTCTTAAGAATATATCTGAAATTTTTATAGAGGTTTAAGCAGTAGACGCAAAGTTATGGCGCTGTTCACCGTGGGCGGAGGGCGTGGCGCGAAGCTTTAAACGTGAATCTCTTAATCTTCTTAAAGTCTTGTTTTTCCAAAAACGTTGTTGCAATGACTAGGATTGCCGAAATATCTTTCGGCTGATTCCAATTTTTGTTTTAATTTCTTCGTAACTTATTTGCCGTGTCCTTAAGGGGGCGTCTGGTGCAACGGGTAAAAAATAGACTTCTTTTTTATTCGCCTAATTGTTAGTTATCCGCAGGAAAATCTAACAAAATAATGAGAAAAACAAGATACTCAAGATATGGTAGGTATGCAGAGATATGCATTTTCTCTTGAATTCATGTGAATACTTTTCTTTTGGAAGGACAACATCAACGATTGGATATGGGACTATTTCTATGGATACTGACACAACGAGAACTGAATCGTAGGCCCTTCGAATAGACTCAAGATTAGTCAAGATATTTGCCCAAAACCTTAATGTGCCAGATTCCTTCAAGTTTAGTTTTGGGTGGTTCAACAATTTTAAGAAACAGTATGGGATACGTAAAGTGAAGCTGTGTGGGGAAAAATTATCCGCTGATACAATACCATTTGACCCAATGCGTTGAACAATGATGTCGGACGCTGCTCTAACCAACGGCTTCAAATGGGTAGTATGATAATAGAAACATGGCAAAAATACATTACCCTACTATGATTTATTCTTTTTGACTAACTTTAACTTTTTAATACTTTTTGTTAATAGAAATACATGGATTATTGCTTGAATGTAATTTTTTGTTTTGTTTTGAATATATCACGCTTCAAATATATCACGCTAAAATACAGACCGACCGTGATATAATCGAAACATTACTGTATCTGCAATGAGTGACTCTCTTTGTTTACTTTCTCTTTCGATTTGTATGGCGTCACTATGGCATTTTTCACTTATTTTGCAGTACAGATCGAAAGACGGTGGCTTTGACTAGCATATTATGCAAAGAGCTGAGGGATAAATGTTAAAGCGACCGAATTATTAACAGAAGAGAAAGTAAACAAAGAGAGTCACTCATTGTAGGTATGACGTTTTGAATAAAAGGTCTAGAAATAAGATGGTTTCGAAAACAACAGATAGGCGATATTTTATATCAAATGAGTGCTTTATTTAGGCTTTGCATATTCAAACCAGCCATTTATATGTACACACTAAGCCAAACCAAAGTTGTTCAGTAATTTCATTTGACGATTTGCACAGTAATATTTAACGGAGATCAGCAATTGATTTTAAAAATTACGAAAGCGTATTCATTTTTCAGCGACTTCGGTAGATTTACGAATAATTTGCTGCTAACACCTGGAATATTTTTAATTGAATTTATTATTACTTTTGCTTTTTTCGATAAATTATCCACCATTCAGTAAAATACTAACTTGTTCGGCAAAAAGTTAAACATCATCGAATCTCGTCAAAAACATACAAAACACGTATAACAAACGATCTGTTAAATCGCCATTTTCGGAGAAAAACATTTGGGGATTTTATATGTTGAGATGCGGGAAAAAAGGGAAAAGTTTGAATTTTTATAAAGGTGTGTAGCCACATTTTTATGAAATACTTGTTATACGTTTAGCATAGTACAATGTCCAATTTGCAAAATCCACTTGAGAAAATAAAAAAATATTAATAATTGTCGAAGCATAGCAATTTCCGCAAAACGCGTTTTTTAAAGAGGTTTGCCGTTACTACGATTCAAGTCCAACAGCTCAACAGAAACCATCAAACTAAAAACAATCATTAGTATATGTACCTGTGGTGTCCTTGAACGATCGATTAAAAAAATTCTTCTTTTTGGAAACGGGGACGATTTTTCCAAAAAATCACTATTTTCACCTGAAAAAATTATTATAAAATTTATAACAATGATATGAAAATTCTTACGAAAAAATGGAATCATTCCAGGACACGGCAGTTAAATTACGAACAAGTCAAAAAAAAGTTTTGAGATCGGTTGAAAACTTTTCCGGCAATCGTAGTCACCGCAAAGACGTCTTTGGGAAACATGATTTCGAGATAATCGCGTTTAAAGTTTCAAGTATAAGCAACACCTCCATAAGGGAGCAAGATGAAAAACGCTATAACTTTGCGTCCACTGCTCCGATCTCTATAAAAATTTGAGGTAACATTCTTAAGAACTTGAGCTTTACGATAGAAGAATAAAAAAATCGATTTTTTGGCCGACCTCAACATATATAACCCCTTAACACGACGTGTTTGCACATTGCGAATACTTCTTAGTCTTTCGTAAAACCATGAATTTCCAACAGAACCCAGTGAAAGCAGTAGTAGTGAGATTTTTGTGGTTGTCATTATGTTTGAAGTGTATTTATTCCTTGACTAGGGCAATTTCACACATGACGATTTTGGATAAAGGATTTGACTCGCAAGTATAATAATTAGAAGCCTGATAGCGCAAGGAAGCATAGATTCAATCGCGAAAAAGTGAAAATAATTCGGCTTTATTGATAATTATTGAAGATTTTTGCGAACAAGCAATTTTTTTGATAATGAGAATGTTTTGTGTTCAGAAATTCCGAGCTAAAATTCGTAATCAAATTCAGGAAATGTAAGATTACTTTCGTTCGAATTATAATTTTCTGTGCAACCTTTAAAAACTGATAAATTAATTTCCACTACCAAATTTAATGATCAAATTACTGAACAAGTCAGCAAATCTCATCTGAAAATTCGCTGAGTATTTTTGACGTTTGGATAAAAAGGGAATATTGCAAAGAGTTTGGTACCAGAATTGGTTTACTAAATTGACTACCGAATGGCTTGCTGTTGAAAACCCCAGTAAAATTTTCCAATGCTCAATAATTCAAGCTAAGCGTGTAGTCAATGCACATTTGGTGGAACAAAAATTAATAGATATTTGAGCCAAAGAGAATAGGAAAAGAGACGAATAGTGTGAAGCCAAAAATACCTTATTGAGCAGACCAATCGAGCAATGTAAATAAACATTACTCATGCCTGAGTTGGAGGAGATAAGTATTGTAAATCTATCAAAAAAAAATTTGAATTTTCGTCAGAATTTAGTGCAATCGTGATTGTAAGGTGCATTCTAGAGTCTATGTATGAGTAAAAACAAGTTTTAGAATTATTTCATCTCTTTGTTTCGAAATGCACATCGTTTGATATACAAATTCAACGATCGACAAAAGGTTGGTTTTCAAAATATAATAGGAGTCATTTAAAGTGCTGCCTTTGGAAACGGTTGCCAAATTCTAGTGTTGAAATCATCGTAAAGGGAGTGTTGCCGTTTTGACTGATTTTCACTCTGCGTCTCTTTCACTATTCTCTTTGATTTGAGCATTACACTAATATTAGGACACTTTTTATTAAACATGTCCTTGAGAATGATTTGAAGATAACGTTGATTTTATTATGGCAAAGATTGGATTAAGGCGGAAAATGGTAAAATACGCAACGAAAACTTAATTCGACTGCCCTAATTTTCACCCTGCTATTTACGGCAATGAGATGAAGAAAGATGGCAGACGCTGCTTTAAACAAAGGCTTCAAATGAGTAGGGTTATAATATAATTAGGATGAACATAGTCTCAACATCCTATCAGTCTAATAGACATTTAAGTGGTTACACCACAGTAGAATTTTTTAAAAGTCGAATTTATACTTATTAGTCTAAAATGTGTTATGGGATGTTAAAAATTATATCCAAAAAAATGGAAGACTATTACGATATATAAACGTTCAAATTATCAATTCTTCCGCAACGCCTCCTGTGTAAACCTCAAACCCACTTTTATGAGTTGGCCGGAAATACAAGTCGAACAAATGGCTTTTGATTGTTTTGAAATTTTCACAGCATATTCGAGATTGATTTCTCCATCAACGTATGTAGGATTTTAATTTTTTATTGCTTAATTTTTGTTAAATTAACAATTTGTTTCGATTTCGGAATTTTTTCACTTAATAGTACACCATTTCACGAAAAAGCAAAAAATCGAGAAAAATCCTACGTAAGTCGCTTGTCACTGTCATAAGGAACCACAAAAACTATTTTTTTTTGGCTCTAGCTTTAAAATTACGGGAGATAGTTTTCAGGCCGTGGACCTCTACCTAAAAAACTCGCATGGGGGAAATGCTGCACAGTTGCCACCTTGTGATAAAATTACCAGAAAAAAATATTTTTCTGATACAATACATATGTTATAAATTCCTTTTAACAACATTTCAACTCATCCCTTTATTGTGCCAAGAAAAAATTCCGAAATATGTCCATTTGTTCGAACTCTACAGTGGTGTAACCCCTTAATGTTGTTCAGCTATTTTGAACTGTAAGCTGCCAATTCAAACATCTTTACTATTCCCAGAAGGTAAAACATGGATACTTATTATGAAAGCCGAGTTAAATATTCGAACACTGATGTGAAGCGAACTAAATCTGGTTCCCTTGGGGGTAAAGAGAAAACTATTTTATTCTCATCTGCCAACTGAGCAATTTATCTCCGTTGCTCCACCAGACTATGATGAGGTCAGAGCATCTAATAAAGGTTTGCTCTGTCTCAAGCATGAGGATTCAGTAATGAGAGCATGTGGTTTCTCTCTGCTCTCCTAGTTACTGGGCAAAAAATGCGCACCAAAATAAAACTCATGTTATATGCGGGTAAAATATTTCTCTATCTCTTCGTTGCAAAGATGAGTAAAATGAAGCCTGTATATAACATGGTTAAAATATCACGCATTTGGACATAGACGGTAGCGCTTCCCATGTCTGGCACTACAGATTTGTGTATCTGGCCCGCTACTTTGCTACGAATGATGTCATCGTCGACTATTTAAGGTAAGAAATGAGTCAAATGCGGTGGCAATTGACTTCCGATCTTTTCGTGTAAGACCGAGCATTTGCAATGTGAAACACTTATGAAGGATGAGTAAGCTGACCAACCGTACGAAATTTGGGAGGACTGTAGGAAGGAAAAGTAGTTGTACGGATTTATACGGAATTTGTACGCAATTTTCGAGCTCAGCGGAAGTAGAAGTACTTCCGAGACAATACACATTTTTCCACAAATGAAATAAGACCAAATATCCTTAGATTCTCTGGATCTGAAACTATTATTTTGATGGCAAAAAAAATAGAAAACGATAGTGAATTAAATCGATTTCTGTGCATTTTTTTCTGAGTTTTAGGAACAGGAATTTTTCTTAACACGAAACTATCCGTCTCGACCAGTCATTTACACCTTTCACAAAAGTTGGCTTAAATTTTTTGGATTCGGTGTCTAGCTGGCGTCAAGTCAGGTGATTCCTAGTATCTCACTATCCTTTTTATCTGAACCGATATAGTACTGAAGCCTTCAGTATCGGTTGTACCGGTAGAATATCGATACCCGAATATTTTTGGTTGCCTGTTCCTTTCATTTGCACTCCTTGTCTCTTAAATTAGATATGAAATGTACCAAACTGGTCTTCGTTCTTTTATTTGCAGACGAAACGGGAAATGTGGCCCACAAAAACACTGCATTAAGCCAATTGCAGAATGCCGTGACTCCGATTGCGATTCAGGCGGGGGTGGGGGGGGGCGTGTTGAATTCCTGATCGCGTGGTAACGAGCGTTAATATGTTCGTGCTGGAGATCGCGTTTATAAATTTATAAGTGTTACAACGAAGACTTAATCACCGGGGCGTTTTCATGTGCGATATCGCGGGCGTAGATGTGTGTGGATGATCGCGAAGGATTCGAGTGTTTGTATGATAATGTGTTTGATAGCGTAGACGTTTGTCGCATGTATGTAACTTCGCGTGTACAAATTCGATTGTATAACGGTGTAGTCAGGTCATTTGGATATTCGCGAGAGTTCTTGAATGTTCATGCAAACCGCGAGTCTGTGCTTAATTTTGAGTGTATGGTGCAGATACTAAAATCCTTTGATCCTTTGAAAGGGCCTGGTCCGGATTGCTTGCCTCCTGTGTTTATAAAGCATTGTGCCCGAGCACTTTCTGCACCAATAAGTATTATTTTTCAGCGTTCAATCTGGGAAAAAATTTTCCCAATGACATGGAAAGAAGCTGCTATAGTTCCTATTCATAAGGCTGGAGATAGGCACAATGTTGAAAACTACAGAGGAATCTCGCTGCTGAACTGTCTAGCTAAAGTTCTGGAAAAGTTTGTGTACAATGCGATGCACGCTGCTTCTTCCAACATAATCGACGAACGACAACACGGATTTATGAAAAAAACGCTCCACTACTTCGAACTTGATGACGTACACGAGCTTTCTAGTTTCAGCTGTAGAGAAGCGTCAACAAGTGGACGCTATATATTTTGATTTCGCAAAAGCATTCGACAAGGTGCCCCACAACATTGCTGTTTTGAAGCGGGAGCGACTAGGCTTTCCTGAGTGGGTTACCAGATGGCTGCATTCTTACCTCTCACAACGATCTGCCTTCGTTAGAATTTGCACTACATGCTCAAGCGCATTCGTAACTCCAACCTCAAGGAAGTCACCTAGGGCCACTGATCTTTCTCTTATTCATCAACGACCTCTGCACCCGCATCAACTCTGAAAAACTGCTCTATGCTGATGATCTGAAAATCTTTCGTTCAATTGCTTCAGCACTCGATTCTGCTGTGCTCCAAGACGATATAGCCAATATAGAGGAATGGTGTTTGCTGAACGGTATGCAGATCAACATTGATAAATGTAAGATGATAAGTTTCGGACGCTCGGCAAATATAAGGCGTTGCGAATATACTCTCCAAGCCTGTGCCATCGAGCGGGTGGATTCTATCCGTGACCTGGGAGTGTTATTCGACAGAAAACTTCGTTTCGCCGACCGACATCACTGCAACAACGGCGAAAGCTTTTGCAACATTGGGTTTTCTAAAACGGAACGCTGTCGATTTTGTGGATTTCTACGCACTGAAATCTTTATACTGCGCGCTGGTCCGGAGCACTTTGGAGTATGCTGTACAAGTATGGGCGCCATACAACGCCGTTCAAACTAGCCGACTGGAGCGCGTTCAGAGAAGTTTTGTACGATTTGCTCTCAGAAAATTGCCTTGGAACGACGCTATCCGTCTTCCGCTGTATAATAATAGATGCATGTTGCTAGATTTGCCAACGCTGGAGTCTCGCCGCACGTTCTTGCAAATAATGTTCATTTTCGATATGTTGTCGAACAATATTGACTGTTCCGATATTCTCTCAAGGATTCATTTATTTGATCCCCCTCGTGATATAAGGAATCGTCCGCTTCTCTGGATTCCCAGGCACCGCACAGCATATGGCCAGAATAATCCGCTAGACAGATGTTGTAGCAGATTCAACGAAACTGTTTTAGTTTATGACTTCCATACCACTAAATCTAATTATAAGTCAGTAATTAGAAATTTTTAACATTGACACTAGCAATAGCATTAAGTGTAATCTGTACGATATATATCGAAGATGTAATAACAAATAAAAAAAGAGAGGGAGTTTCTCTGTATTACTACCGCAATTGCATGTTTTCGTTGGTTTTCAAGGTTGTATTATCGCGTAGGGCTCAAGCGTTTGTACTTATACGGGTTAGAAGGGTAATTATTTGTGTGTTGCGTGAATGAATTTGTTTCTATAACCGTGTAATCGTTTGCATATTCGTGAAGGCTTCTAAATGTTTGCGCGAATCGCAATTTTAAATATACGCCTCACATTTAGAAGGGAATGAGTTTCCCCATATTATGGTGCCCTGAGGCTTCTAGTGTGCATTTTTTTACTTGATAACCGGAATGTTTTATGTATACTATATTGTCGGATACCTGCACCAACAAATCACAGCGATTGCATGTTCGCATGCATTATGAGACTTTTATTGCCGTGAGGGCACAAGCGTTTCTACGTGAACGTATTTGATAGCGTGGTCGTTTTTATCTCGCGCTAGCGTGTGTATTACTTCGCATGTTTGAATTCGTTTATACAACCATGTAGCCGTTTGCATATTCGCGTAGGTTTTTGAGTATTTGCGCGGGTCATCATACTGATGTTGAATTCTGAGTGTATTAGTGTATACAAGTTCTGTGTTTTAGAGTGGGAGTGCGATTCAAGAACGAGAGAGCGCGGTCGTATGTGTGCTGTGGCTTAAGATAGTGTGTATAAATTTCTACGTTTTTATGATTGCGAGCATGCGGTAGCAGGAATGTGTGAAGATCGTATTTGCAACCGGTTTTTTATTATAGCGAAAATCGAAAGAAACGTTCTGTTAAAGACCAATATCAAGATCTACAATTACGTTGAATGGATGATGATGATGTTGTTTATTATAGAGGATTTAACCCTAAAGGTCATTCTTCTCCGACGTTGAATGGTATGTGAATAACCATTTTCCTAGTTGACGTGTTGATATTAATTGTGGATACGGGAAGCACTAAGTTTATTCAAAATTGTATGAAATAACGTAACCCTTGATTTTAGGTCTTTTCGTATTAGACGGGGTATTCGCAAGGAGAAACATTTGCTAAAAGTTTTCAGAGCTAAGCCCTACGAAAAGCACCTCTATCCAATTCCATCATATCAAGCATTCAATAATGATAATATTCAAACGCTGCTCCATGCAAATAAAATCATTTTACAGAACAACCTACACCACCTCGCTGATCGTGACAGTGTTAGAATAAAATTCAAAAACTCCGTATTTAGGCATAATTGCAAAATTAAGATGCGACTATATAATCAGGCGTTTCGTGCCTGCGATATAGCGTTTAAAAGTATCATGTCGCGATACAGAAATACAATTACGAAGGAAACAGGGACAAACAGATACTTCAATAGTGATTACGTGGTAAGAATGTGCCTTCCTACCTGACAATATACAACACAAGACATTACCGTTCCGCAGACATGGCTTTACACGTATCAATGACAGATTCCTACCTTGCCGTTCTATGTTAAAACGGCTCGCTATCATGTTAATCAGATAATAATAGCAAATGTAAAACCGCAAAAACTGTCCAATAACTCCAAACCATACAAAAGCATCATCAGTGAGGAAGCAAATGATAAAGAAGACGGGTTCACACTCGTGATCTGTAATGGGCAGAGGTAACAATGAAAAGCCAACCGCGATCATCAAATATTGTACGAACACGAGGAAAGGATGCAAATATTTACGTACTGCGAAAATGAATCTCTACGCGTCATAGCAAGTTACGTGCACTTTCCCTGCTTCTGTGCGTACTACTGATGAGATATGTAGATAACTTCGAAAAACAAAACCCCCGCTGTTTTGCATTTTGTTATAATCCTGTTTATTCGTACAGCTACTTTTGTGAATTTGAGAACAGGAATTTTTTTTCTTTATTTCAGTATTCATATTTCAAAATTTTGCAAACAAACGTTTCAGGCCTCTAGTCTTTACACTCGTATCTTAGTTAAAATTCACAATTCCGAGATTCCTTGTCTTGGGAATTTGAAATTTTTTTGAATACAGTTTCCCATGCCTTGAAATCTAAATGACTTGAAAAATGATAATCAGAAAACATTTTCTGGATATTTTAAAAGCATAACGTGACGAACGAAACGATGTCATTCCGAGACAGCTAAGCTTTGATGGTAAACTAATTATAGTTTGGTTCCGTGACTGCGCACTGCTATTTAAATAACAATGTTCAGAATACTAACACACAAACTCTTACATCTTTCTGTACTCCACCACTCACACTGAATACAAAAAATATTTTGTAAAAATCCCATCGCCTGTGGTAAAATATAGTGAACGTGAGAAATACTAAACTGCGTAATAAATCAACTTTTGTGTTTACAATTTAGAATTGAAAGGTGTACGGATTTTTACCAGCGCACTGTTGGTCAGCTTAAGGATGAGCATGAAGCTTAGGTTCAGGGGAGTCACCTTTATTCAGTTCCATCATGTTAGCTATACAATAACGTAAAAGTTCATCAAATTGACACAGTCAAAAGAATTCATTTGTGATGGGAACTTAAACCCATGGTTGTGTATAACAGCATAAAAATCAAGATATCTGTTTATACTGATAATGAGAAAATGGAGGAATGGCTTCACGATCGGATTCGCGTACGTGCTATGTGGCTATAAAAAAAACACTACTCCCCATGAACCCTTGCATGACCTCATTGCTCGAATGGATAATCATGGGATCAATGTACAATGAGTGAATATAGCGGCCTGGAGTTACCCAGTAAAATGGAACAAAACAAAGAAACTCACAAATTCGAATCTGTTCGCCAGGGGAAGCCATTCAGCAAAAGCAGGAGAAGCGAAGGCAGCAGCAATAGCCATAGCAGAGCGGGATTAGTCACACCCCACAGAAGCCAAAAGTAGTTGTAGCGTAGTACTTGGAGCAGCTCCACAAGTTTGTGAATGCGAGAAACAATGTCCATAAGAACATTAAGGAGATGGTTCTCAGAATACGGAAGGCGTTTTTGTCTGCCGTGAATGAGTACGACACGGTAATGCGGAGGGCGAAAGTAGCTGAGCGAGCATTGACGTCGGCTAAGGCTATTATCTTTCTAGCTCCTCCGAAACCTAGGTAAGGGGAAGCAGATTGGAGGGGAAAATACGCCAGTTCCCATAACACCAAAAACGACAAGATCCTCGCCAGGAGACGAAAGACCAGGCGAGCCAAAGAGGCAGACACTCAAGTACGCTGTTGTTGTCGAATGAACGGACGCCACCCAAGAGGGAGAAAGCTTGAGTACCGTTGTAGGTCGGAAGGAGAAACACGGGAAACAGCAAAAAAAGGCTTGCCAGAAAGCGCCAAAGGGAGAAGCCGTATTCGTCAAAGCCAGCAGCGCTGCTCAAGAAGGTCAGAGAAGACCCGGAGCTGAAGGACTTGGGGGAAAACGTGGTAAGAGTCAGGCGTACCCAAAAAGGTGAAATGCTTCTTGAGCTGAAGAAGCATTCCACGACTAGTAGCTCGGCCTTGCTGGAGACTATTACCAAATCAATGAGTGAAAAGGCAGAAGTTACAGCCTTAAACCCGGAGATGGTGATTGTGTGCAAGGGCCTGAATGAAATCACGACGGAAGACGAGCTGAGTGGTGCACTGAAGCAGCAGTGTAACCTGGGCGAGGTGCACATGACGATCCGGTTAAGGAGTAAATACGGAGGAACTCAGATAGCGATGATTCGTTTACCGGTAACCGCTGCAAACAAGGCACTGGAGGTAGGCAATGTTACGGTTGGATGGTCGAAATTCCCACTGAAAGCCGCCCCACGAGTAAATAAACCAGCGGAGAAATCAAATGGTTGAGCTTTGAACATTTGGCAGGGGCTTGCAAAGGCCCGGACAGATCCGGGATGTGCTGGAAATGTGGGGAGACCGGACATCTCGCAAGAGACTGCACGCAGATACCGAAATGTTTGCTTTGCACCCCAGCGGACGGAAACGACCACCAGACGGGTGGCTTCAAATACTCCGCCTACCAGAAGGCGACTGTAGGCCAACGGTGATGGGGATGACCCAGATAAACCTGAATCACTGTGATACCGCACAGCAGCTGTTGTGACAGTCTACGACAGAAACTATGTGCAATGTTGCATTGATCGCAGAGCCTTATCAAGTCCCCCTTGATGATGGTAACTGGGTGGCGGATACATCAGAAACGGCTGTGATACAAGTTATAGGCAGATTCCCACTTCAAGAAGTGGTAGAACGCTCATATGAAGGCTTCATGATCGTCAAAATCAACGTTGTCTTCGTGGGTAGCTGTTACGCTCCTTCAAGGTGGACAGTAGAGTAGTTCAGTCTAATGCTGGAGCAGTTAACCGAGCAGTTGATCGGTCGAAAGTCGGTAGCCATTGGTGGTGACTTCAACGCCTGGTCTGTGGAATGAGGCAGTGAAGTAACCAGCACAAGAGGGTGTATCTTGCAGGAAGCCCTAGCGAAGCTAGACATACGATTGTGCTACGAAGGTTATGTTTGCACATTTCGGAGAGACGGGAGGGAGTCTATCATTGATGCCACGTTCTGTAGTCCTTCATTGAGGGCGAACATGGATTGGAGAGTGTGCGAAACGTATACGCATAGTGACTACCAGGCGATTCGCTACCGTATCGGTCAACGGAACCCTGCTGCAGCACGGAGAAGGATGGCCGGCGAGCGAAAGACGAAACCTTCAACAAAGACCTCTTCGTTGAGGCACTTCGGCCGAACGGCGGGACCGAGAACGTGGATGCGGCTGACAATGCCGAGAAGGCTGGATCCACGCAAAAAACGGTGTCTAGCTTACTGGTGGAACCAGACGCTTAGTACGTTACGCGCTGCTTGCCTTAAAGACAAAAGGCGGACTCAGAGAGCATTGTCGGAGCCAGATAGAGAAGAGTACAAGGTAGCGTTTCGGAAAGCTTTGAAACGGGAGATCAAATTGGGGCGACGCGTACCGAGTCGTGATGGCGGACGGAATACCAAACATGTTCAGGATGGTGCTGCAGAAGTGTCTAAATGAAGGCATCTTCCCCGAAATGTGGAAGGTCCAGAAGCTGGTGTTGCCGCCGAAACCAGGGACGCCACCGGGCGATCCGACCTCGTACAGGCCCATACGCCTGCTGAAAACGTTCGGAAAACTCCTGGAAAGGATCAACCTTAACAGGTTGACGAAATTCACGGAAGGTGAGCGCGGACTGTCCAAGATGCTGTTCGAAATTCCGCAACGGGGCGCCAACAGAGGACGTAATTCGGACAGTGATCGATAGTGCTGAGAAGGCATCTAACCAGAAGCTGTGGCCACGATAGATGTGAAGAACGCATTCAACAGTGCCAGCTGGGAAGCCATTGCTGCAGCACAGAATGAGAGTTCCCGACTATCTATGCCAGATCCTGAAGAGCTACTTCCAGAACAGAGTGCTGCTGTACGAGAAGAGCGAAGGGCAGAAGTCAATGCGAGTCACAGCGGGCGTTCCTCAGGGCTCCATTCTCGGTCCAACTCTTTGGAATGGGATGTACGATGGAGTCTTAACGTTGCAGCTGCCCAGGAAAGTGAAAGTCGTGGGTTTCGCGAACGACGTGTCACTAACGGTGATGGGTGAGACACTTGAAGAAATGGAGGACACTTCCAGGGTGACGGAGACAACAGACACGATTGAGAGCTGGATGAACGTGGTCAAGCTGAAAATAGCTCACCACAAAACGGAGGTGTTGTTGGTCACCAACTACAAAGCGGTTCAACGGATGCAGATCGACGTTGGAGAGCACGCGATTGCGTTCAAGCGTGCACTGAAGCATTTGGGAATGCCAATCGACGACAGGTTGAGCTTCAACAACCACGTCTACTACGCTTGCGAAAAATCGGCGAAGGCATCGAACGCCATAGCGAGAATCATGCCAAAGGTCGGCGGCCCGAGAAGCAGCACGAGACATCTGTTATCTACTGTTTCGTCATCGATTCTCCGAGATGGGTTTCCTGCCTGGGGCGCTGAGCTGAAAACCAAGCGGAACCGTGAAAATCTGAACAGGAGATTCCGGCTGATGGCCGCACGAGTCGCGAACAATATCGTTGGAGACAGTATGCGTTATCGCCGGGATGAACCCCATCTGTTTCGCTCTAGCTGAGGACATGGAATGCTACCAGCGGAGAAATACACGTAATGTAAGGAGACTGATCCGTGCAGACTAGTTGGCTAAGTGACAGCAAGAGTGGGACAACGCGGAGAAGGAAGGTGAACCCACCGACTCATCCCAAATGTGTCGACTTGGGTGGATAGGAAGCCTGGAGAGGTATACTACCATTTGCGGCAGTCTTTGTCCGGGCACGGATGCTTCCGGTAGTACTTGCATCGGTTTGGACATGCTTCGTCACCGCTTTGCCCGGAGTATATGAACGTGCAAGAGACACCGGAACACGTGGTCTTCGAATGCCCTAGGTTCGAAGAAGCTCGTAGGGGTATATCTGATATAACAGTGGACAATATCGTTGAAAAGATGTGTCATGACGAGCATATTTGGGACGCTGTCAACAGAAGAGTTACGAGTATACTCCTCGAGCTGCGGCGAAAGTGGCGAAGGGACCGATAAAGTAACGTCATCGGCTAGAACGCCGCACAGTGGCGGATCTTTAAACAAAAGTCGGACAAAACCTCAAATGTTACCTAAGTTGGCTGAAAATCACAAGTTAAGCTAATTTTGAGGTGCTGAGCTCACTTTTGGTATCAAAAGACGTAAAATATTAAATGCATTTTTCCATACAGAGTCATTGAACCTTTCTTATGACTATTATCCCGTTTTCATGATAGATTTTCCGTTACTGTTCACAAATATCAGCAATATCATAAAAAATGAAGAACACTACTTTAAATCCATTGTATAACGTGTTGGTTTACTGTAGATTGTCTAAATATTTTACACAAACCACCATGCGCATCCATATCAGCAACAAATATTCAAAATCTCCTTAAATATTTTTGCGCACCTAAGCGCAGAACGAGACCATGATATTCGAAAAGTAGAGGTTATTTCCCATAGAATGTATACTAAGGGATCGTTCCGAAATGATTAGCATGTTTGTACAGAATACATTAGTGAAAAAAGTATTTTTGATCTGACCACCTCAAACATATTTAAACGAAAAAGTCATAGTTCCAAGCAAATTTACCGAATAGTATTTTAATCGCTAACCAAGTTCTTTCGTTCCCCTACACAATGAAACTAGTTGTGCTAAAATCGGACCTAAATCAAAAGAGCAACATGCATTTGAAGTGAACAGTGCAATAGTGGTTTCGGAAATGAAAATCATTAAAAAGTCCGGACTTTGCTACGTTTAAACTGATGTTAAAAATAGTGTTCTTATCCAATGATCATAAAATTTTGAATATACATCATTCAATACATGGGAAATTTAGGAAAAATATAAAATATCGATAATTCAAAAATAAATTTTTGAGGTTTTGGCCAGCCTCCAGCCACTGTGCGCCGCCGTGAAACCAAAAATCTAGTTACTGGAGTAACTCCGCCGCCGGAAAACTCTCCATCCGTGTAGACTAGGTCGACAGCCAGGGACCAGTTGAGTAGTACGCGACGTAGCGCCGGGTTCAGGTCGTGGGACATCAGTGAACCGGACGTCAGACTTCACCGGAATCGCCGGCCCGACCTCAACACTACCGAGTAGCTCGTGATTCGCCGCCGCGGATTATAGCTAGTAGATCACATCAAATGGCTAGAAGTGGGTCGTTGGGACGCCAATGATCCGAATGCTAAGCTTCACATAGAATCCCTGGACAGACCTCTGCACTTACTGGTTGAACCGTTGAGTAGGCTAGGTCAACCGCCGGGGACTAGATCAAGTAGATCGTAACGGGAGCTAATTGGCTCACGAAACAGACATCGGTGTGGAGAGAAATTAGGCTGCCGGTGAACTCTCAGCCGGAGTACGGTAGTTCACCATCGGTTAATATCCGAGTAGATCCCGATAAAGTTGGAAGCTAAATGGCTCAAGGAAGCTGGTATGGATATCAGGAGAAATTCCTCCTTCGGGGAGCTCTCAGTCGGAATACGGTCAGTTCACCGCCTGGGACTTTTCTAGTAGATCGTAATAAGGCTGGGAGCTGAATGACTCAAGGAATCAGCATCAAAATGGCTTACTGGGACGAGAGCCAAATGGTGACACCACAGGTTGAGACAATAAGAGTTTTTTTGTTTATTAAGACAAGAAGAGTCGAGGGTCAAATCAAAGCTCAAAAGTAGGAGTCTTTTCATGGAACAAGGAGGACAAAAAAAGAGTAAGGAGTGTTTTTAGTGGCTAATTAAGATAGTGAGACGGCCAGGCTTTTGAAGCTTTTTAAACCTCAAAAAAAATTTACCATGAAAAATTTAAAAAAGGCATTTGCAGATCTCGACGACCCGTGTCGAATGATGTATTAGACTCGGCCCTATTTTCATTTCAAACAGTTCACAATTGCAACTCATCATAAAACTTCTTGCCAATCGTTTGGTCTCTGCAATCCAAGTGCATAGCACTTATTATAAATGCACCATGAAAAAATCACATAGAAAGCGTTTTTTTTTGCAAAGTAAACGCCGTCTCACTTCTTCAATTCCCCAAAGGAGGATTCTCAAACCCATTCCGGTTACAGTTATATTTGTAGGCCGACCGAAACTGTCGGTACCCGTGACTGTAAAGCCCCAGCATCATTACTGCACATAGGTTAAACAAATAGATTTCCCACTCCCGAATGAAAATTGAGCTGTAACTTATTTGCCATCCCAGCGGGGTTAAGTTGTTGTATGAAAGTCGGAACGATTCCTTCCTATTACTGTACAACCGTTTTGCTGCGCCTGTTTAGGAATGGTTCTGCTTAGGAACGAACCATAGCCTGTCTCTTGCAAATATTCGCCGTCTAAGCTAGCGGGTTGCTGGCTGGTTCATTACATTCAAGGCGTGATGGTTGGATGTGTGGCCCACGGGGGTAAATATTTTCCAGCAAAGATGTGCGATGAAGGATGCAGTGATCCCAGGCAGATTCCACAGAAAAAGAAACACATTAAATTCCACCACTTCGGCAGACTGCAACTGCTTTCGCGGCGAAGGGTTCAAAATCATTCATGTCAGCATAAATAATCTCTCGTACCATCGTGGAAAATATGATGAAAATAAAAAAAATACATAAGAAATGAAAGTAAGTAGCTGAGCGCACCTGACTCGGGGATGCAAACCAGAACACTCATCTTTTATTTCCCTGTCTGCCCAACCCTGCCCAGCCCATCAGGGGTCGAGGCTGGCTGGGGAGCATTTTTTTTCTATGCTCACAATTTATTTGCAAGTGCGCACAAACCGGTAGGGATGTGAGCTTTCCAATCCAAACGGAAAATAAACTACTGGCAGCATTCCGTCTGTTTGGCGCTGGAAAGAACACAGCGAATCTCATGGTAAACAAAATCGTAATGAAAGTGGAATATCTTCGAGCGAACATACATATAGCGAAGCCTGCTAGGATTTACAGTAAGCTACTCGTTCCTAACCTTACAACTGTTGCCAAAGACTCAAGGACGATGATCATCCCGCCACGGTTGGGGCTCGCGTACCTAATGCAACGCAGAAATATGATGCGCTCCAAGCAGTAGGTACACCTAGGTACCGCTCGAGTCCCGTTTGCTATTCAAAAATGAAGTGAAAAAGTATGAAAAAGTGAACGAGAAAAATAAAGCGGAAACTGTCGGCAGCGGGTGGGAAAACTACTCTTCTGGCTTTTGCAACGCTTGCGGTTGCTATGAAACGTAAATGGCAATAAATATTTATAATGTTTTAGCTTTGTAGCTTTCCAGGAAGATTACATTTCTGTGATCCGACTTGCCGCACAACCGTCCGTCTGTCTGTCTGTTTGTGGGAATGTAAAGTGGTCTTACTGCACCAGTACCATCAGTTATCCGGAACGGAGCTGGTGAAATTAATGTATATGGTATTCTTGTAAACTGATGAGTGTGGATTTTTTTTGAGGAATGGGATGAAGTTTTTTTAATACTTGGCAATCATCTTGTGGCATGTAATGAAAGGTGAGTGAATTCTCGAGCAGATTACTGTTAATTGACTGGTGTATTAATACGCGCGTCCTCTTATGGCTGACGATCAGTGAGGAGGAAATGTCAAATCCAATGCTTTTTGAAGTAGAATACTTCTAACGTTTCAATATAGGAGTCCCGCTTTAAAATTTTCTGCCGGAATTTTACCCGATTTTTTAAACGTGAATATCTGCCGTTGTACTGAATGGAGAAATAAGATTATTACGCTATCTGATTGGAAATATGTACAACAATTTTGTATCCAATTCGGTAGTATGTACAATTACTAAAAATAGCGGAAATAATGGATTTTATGAAAGTAGTAATTATCTGATCCATGATTGGTTGGTACAATTCGTTCAAAAAGCAAGCGTTGCTGGGACTGCCTCTTTTTCATCGAAAGAACTGTGACGGGTATAAAAAGAGAACACAAGAAAAATTCGTTAGTTTGTGTTCTGACGTTGTAAGCGTAGCAGCTGCTGCGTTTCATGTCAGCACATTCTTCGATGGTAGGTAATAGATACCATGATTGCCGCCAGGCGCTGATAATGCTAATCATGAAATGACGTGACAATTTTTGTATTTCAATATCACACTATTGAAAAACAAGCAAAAATGAACAGATCTGAAAAACGTGAAAAGTCCCATACATCAGTCAATCTCTATTTTTATCATTTTTTTTGTTAACCATTTTGTTAACGACCTATTGAGTCAATTTGTCAACAGTTTTTACGGCGTTTAATTAGCAAGGGACTGGAAGGTGAAGCATATTTTTCAATATTTAGAGCCATAGTACTCAAGGGAGAGCAAGGTGTTGAAGGGAGAAAGTTTAGAAAAGCGTGGAAGTATCATATATGCAAGCTTAGAGCTCACCGGCGACTTAACCTTTTGTCTGCTACCGTAGGAGTCAGGGTCTTTTGGCATTAGAAATGCGAATCACCCGAGTCTACGGCATGTCCGGACAAGCGTAAAGTAACTTGTTACTTCATGCTGTCGGAACCGACCGACGGTAGCAGACAAAAGGTTAAGTCGCCGGTGAGCTCTAAGCTTGCATATATGATCCTTCCACGCTTTTCTAAACTTTCTCCCTTCAACACCTTGCTCTCCATTGAGTACTATGGCTCTAAATATTGAAAAATATACTTCACCTTCCAGTCCCTTGCTAATTAAACGCCGTAAAAACTGTTGACAAATCAGTCAATCTATCCCCTCAATAGGGTGCAGGTTAGTAATTCAAATGACCACGAAAAGTTATAAATAAATGTGCCGCGTGCCTGTTTGAATCAGTTGTTGCTCTTTTGCCAGACAAGTACATCGTGCCTATAGCGTCTCGTACGACAGATTTGAGCACCCAGCACACTACGCTTCTATGAATGACGTCATCATCGACAATTTAAATAGCGTGACCATTAGAGTGGGACATGGTTATATGAAAAAAATAAAATTTGGCTCCGAGTAACTTTTTGGGTCCCATTTAGCTCCCAGAACAACTCTGCAAATTTTTAGCTCGATCGGTGAAACTATATTTTTGCGCCCACGGTTTAAAGTTTACATGGGATTTCGCATGGGAAAATTGTCTTTTGCAAATTAATTCTTCCAAGAGTTGCCCGTTATCTCCTAAAAATAAACAGATGTCTGATTTTTATAGGAAATTTATCAAGGAAACAAAGTCTAGAAGACTGCAAAACGATCTGATGCTTGTGGAAAAAGTTATTAAGCAAAAACCGATTGATGCCCTGAAGATTGATGAAAATTTCAGTTTTCATAGCATCACTGCTTCTGACGGTCTAATTATATACAAAATTTTTAACTTTCTCTTATTATGTAAAAAGAAGCCTCAATTTATCCCTCAAAACCTTGCGAAGTGACCAAATAGTATAGATAAACGATTTAGATACGTTAAGAGAGGATTAAAACAAAATTGCGTATAATTGGACAATCAACAGCAGTGGTGCTAGAAAAAATGAATATTTTTTCAATCGTCAGAGCATCAATCGGTTTCTGCTTATTAACTTTTTTCTCAAGCATCATATCGTTTCGTGGTTTCCGAGACTTTGTTTCTTTGTAAAATTTCCTATAGAAACCACTTAGCGATTTATTTTTAGGAAGTAATGGGCGGCTCCTGGAGGAATTATTTTGTAAAAGTTGACTTTTCCATGCAAAATCCCATGTAAACTTTAAACAGTGGGCGCAAAAATTTAGTTTCACCGATCGAGCTGAGAATTTGTACAGTTGTTCTAGGACCCAAATTGTACCTAAAAAGTTGCTCGGAGCTGGAATCTATTTTTTGTCCCACCCTAGTGACCATGCGTCCTGGTTTCCCAGGACATGTCCTGGTTTGTCACTGACTGTCCTGGTGTCTTGGGAAGTCGAGGAAAAAGCTTGATTTGTCCTGTTTTTTCTCCTGTAAGGCTAATAACAGGTGCTCAATAAAAATGAGTTTTTTTCAGTCATGTAGTTGAAAAACAAAAAAAAATCTTCAACGGATTCAGAATTTTTTACTAAAAACATAATGTTTATTCTTCAAAAAACGTCAATGAATATTAGAGAAGGAGCCCTGGTCAGCCGTATGACGCAACTTAGTCGCGATGCTCTCACAAGAGCACTGGACGGCACTGACGTCCTTCGTCCGGATACAATTCCGGATCCTGGTGGTCAACTGCTTCGTATCCTTGACTCGCGAATTATTTTTATACACTAAAGCACTGAGGGAGCCGAAGAAAAACCCCAATGGGACGGCACTGGGGCAAGTTAGTGGGGTTTCTTTCTTTCGGCACGTACGGTATCTTTTTCTGCTCAAGATACTCCAGCGTCTTCTTGGCGTAATGGGAAGACGTCTTCTCCGGCCAGAAGACGTACTTCCCAACATTATGCTCCTTTAAGAACGGCAGAAGAATTTTCTCAAGCCACTCCTCCTGGTACACTTGTTGATTGATGGCCAGACCGTTCGGCTTGAACCACGGTTTTGAAATCCCTCTGTCCGATATGGCGATGTACAGCATAACATTTCTTTTAAATTTATGCTTAAACTTGTATTTTACTTCGGGGTGTGTGGCCGACTTGTCGCTGGAATAGTAGCTGTCATTTCCTGGAATGTGGGTGTTCGAGAGCAACAACGTCTCGCGGTAGTTGTTCGTCATCCACCGGCACTGCGATTTCACGATCGCTATCTGCTCATCCGTGTCGTCGGGGGACCGAGTCTTCTTCCGACAGAGGGCTCGGTGAATCAAGGCCGGCATCCCGCAAACTCGTTTCGTCCTTGTTCTCGAACAGCTTTTTCAACGGTTCTTTCTTCTTCTTTGTCATTATCTTTGCCGGCGACCGCTACCGGGATGCCAGGATCTGGTAAACTGTACCCATGGGCACGTTTTCGTCTCGAAAGTGGTCTAACGTAAACTTTTTTCCACGATGGCCAAGTGTTTCGAAAAAATCGCACAACACGCTCGTACTCAGAGTACTTGCTGTTTCGGCGCCATCTTCGATTGAACTGACATCAACCGAGCGAAAAGAAACATGTCTCCCATTTATTGGGAGTCCAGAGAGCAATTCTCTTGGAGATAAATAAATTTACGCTCTTTTCTTTAATTACGGAAAGGTATTGAAATCATTCTCATTTTTTATTGAACACCCGTTATATTTCTAATTATTGAGTTTTTGCTTTATTCACTCTGCTCCACGACAAACATCCATCCAATATATCCAATGGTGTTCGTATCGTGAGAAACAAATCTCAAATCACGCTGCGCACATATGAAGGACGGTTCCCTACGTGTCAAACCATGTGTGAAAGCCTCTAATGAAACAACATCAACTGCGAGCAAACCCAACAACATTAACTAAATCACCAACAACCGGAGTTGCAACTCAGCCACCGACGAATGCTGGAACAACAGAATCTACACACAGCGTGTCCGATCATTGTGATACTGCTTACCAATGGTTGTCATTCGAGATTGCCAGATATAGCGCAGGGCAGCTACTTAGGACCGTTGATGTTTCTGCTTTGCTTCAATGACGTGTATTTAGTGCTTGAAACTCCTCGCCTGTTCTTGCACAGACGACCTCACAATAATTCGTCTCATTTGCTCAATTCAGGATTTCCGATTTCTCCAACAACAGCATGAAACTTTCGCTGGAGGTGGTGCAGCAAGAGCTTCGCGTGTGTGTGTGTAAATCCTAAAAAGCACGATGATCGAATTCCCACGAAAAAATTTCTGGTAGAGCTCTTCCTCTTAGACCCACAGAACTTTTTTACTGCCGAAGCTCTGCCTGACCGACCCAAGATCTTTGTAACTGTCGAAAACCTGTGGAGAAAGCACAGTCGATTGATAGGTAACGGGGGAGGCAGTCCCCTTTCGACTGTCCTGGTTTTTTACTCGCCTCATATGGTCACCCTAATTTAAAGAATATCATTTCTCGATCGACTTCATTCTCCCGTCAAACGTCGGGCCGTAAAGAACAGCAGTAGCAATCATGCATGTTGACAATGCGCTGCAATGAGTGCTGCATTTCATCACTGCTACCGCTGGGGGTGATCCGATGTAAATAGCGCGCGGCTGGAAGAGTTGGCAAACCTCAGTTTAAGCTGACTAATTGTTCCATAAATTAAAAGCCCTTTTATGGGCTATAACAATAACAAACAATAAAGAACAAATTGGAATATTTCCAATCATTGATAGCGATAATCCAATTGCGCAGTTTATATTCGTTATTTGTTGCTTGCGCGTATATTGACAATCTGAAATTTGCAACAATCTGTTATTTGTTTAAATTTATCCTTCCGAAACAATACAAAAATGTGCAGCTACTTAAAGTACATTCCCAGGTTGAAATTAGCGAAAACCTGTGATTTATTAAAAATAGTCTTTCGGAAACATAATCCAAAATTCTGCAATGTTTCAGAAAATTGGAGGATGTGGCAACACTGCCAGCTAGCGAAAGCCGTACCAAAAAGAATCCGCAAATATTTTTTCCTTATTCTGCATGAAGGCAGTCCTTCCGTCATCAGTGCGAAAGTGATAAAAGCCGATGTCACGTTACAAGTTATCAGTATTTCATATTAGATGCTGAAGAGAAAGGTTGTTTCTTTTCATTTCGAAATATTTATCTGATAGAAGTAACGTGCGGCTGGACTGGAAGAGATGGTTAACCTTTTTTGCAGCTGACAAATTGTTCCATTTTGCATGTTATTTTTGTTAAACCAAAAGCCCTTAGCTAGTTTAGTATTTTTCATTCCATAACACGCGTGTTTGTGTATCCCACAAATAGTCCTTTTCAGGACCCCACATACAAAACAGTTAATTTGAATGATTCCCTTAAAATCGTTCTTTTTAGGACCCCAAATATAAAACATTTCAGAGTTAATGTTAATTAAACCACCAAATATATAAAGATACATATGTTATACTTTCTTCGTTTACGAATAATTTGATTTATGACCAGTTATTTTTCTATCGTGCTTGCAAACATTTGATTTGATAGCAGGTATTTAAAGATAGATGTAAGGTTTTGTTTGTGAGCATCATTAACTTATGTTCCCATTTCATGGATTTGAAACAAAAAATTTTAAAACTTGAATTTATCACACTATAGGTTATCGATTTTAATTTAAAAATTCAACAATTATCTCTAGTGAAGAATAGCATGCCTGTGTGTAGTTCTGAAGCATTCGATGGAATTAACGGATTTAAATTTGGCCACGGATAATATTGCTTGCTCATAAGACTGGCTGCATTTTTAATGTCATCATGGTCGTGTCTTGCACACAACACTTGTTTTTTTTCAGAGCTGAATAAATGGATTGGCGATGGGGTGGTTTGGTGCGAGAACCGCGCTCTGTTGTTCTTTAAATTATATGTGGCGTCAGGTGCTTGTACAGATAAATTCACCCCGACGCGCGTTCCAGTGTGCACCGTGGTGAATTTATCTGTGTGTTTGTTTCCTCCTGCAAGCCGTAATGCGTACTGGTTGTTTCGTTGTGTAAAGGAGATGGTGTTGGCTTATTGGATACTGATATGATTTTCTGTTCATGATTTGATACGAGTTACTTCGGAAAGTTAAATAATGGTCCGGAAAACAGATTAATTGTATCCACATTAAGCCCGGCTTATTTTGTGTGTGGCTAAATGATGCAATGTGCTTTTTACTTATTTTGTTTGCGAATATCGCGGCTACATAAGTGAAAAGCTCCATTATTGTGAAAACTCCACTCTAAGATACCTGCTTGGTTAAGGTTCGAGCATATTATTATTTATGAAAACATGGGGTAAACGCGCCTCCTAAGGAAATATGATCATAGTTTAGCTATAGAACATTAATTGGGAGAATTTACTAAATATAATTCAACCAACATTTTCCCCTGTAATTGCAATCATAACGCTTTCAAAAATGTTCAAAATTTTAATGACAACGCAACAACAACGGGACAGAAAGCTCGTTGGACTAACACGTAATTTTGTTTTCTGTTGAGATTTCACAAAAGTGTAGCTTTAAATCGTCTTAGGTTATGCAATTATTAGGTTTTCAAAACAATTGTTCTGTTTTAGATTAGAAAGATGGGTAGGTAATGTCAACGACATTACCGAAATGAAGTAGCATACGTTTTAAGTTGTTAATAAGAATGCTGTAATTTTTACTAATTTCTGAAAGGTTTTATTAAAATAAGTTATTTCGGTATTTCTAATGGAAATAGCGAAATAAAAGTACAAGTATATACGATTCTCTACTGTTGCCAAATTAATTGATTCACTCTCATTTAATGCTCTTTGCAGGGTTACCATATGTGGATAAATATGTTGGTATATTTTAGGTTTCGATGTACGTGTACCGATATTTCGGCATTTTCATTAGAAATAACGAAATATCTGGTTTTAATATAACCTATCAGAATATAGTCAAAATTGTAGCATTCGCATTAACATCCTAAAGTGTATTCTACTTCACTCCGGTTATGCCTCCGACATTACCCACCCATCTTTTTTGTCTATAAAAATAAAGATAATGAAAAAAAAAAACAAAGCGGTAAAAAATGAAAACTGAAAATACCGCCAACTAACCCCGGTCTCCCTTATATAACTCTTTAAGAAAGGAATCATTGAAAATCTGTTTTATTTGAAAATCTTTTATCGGTTTTTCTTCCATCCAAAATTGCCTCTTTTTAAATGCAATCGTTGTATCGTCGCTGTTGTGCTATCTTATGACAAGCGCCATTTTGCACATTTCGAGAAAAGCGATTTTTAAAGTTTGAGATTGAATATCTTGAAACTTATAAATAGTATAAACACTTCAAACAAGACGATTGATGCTTCTATCTATTCTGTATTAATCTCTCAAATATTACGAAGATCAGTTGGCTATGTTGCGAGTTTTTACTATAAATGTAAACAAAAGTTACACTCACACGTGTCATAGGTGTGTATTGATGAATGACAAAATATGTATTGCGTGTCATAATCGCGCATGGAAAATTTTCCATAGGAAAAAATCATCAATTATTAACTTTTATTCATATATTTTGCTTCATTTGGTCTATAAACAATCGGTGAGATGCATTTTGAAGGAAATGAGTCAGGGAATCTCGAAACAATAGTTATTTTTGGATACAGTGTTGCCAAATATGCTATATTTCCAGTTTAAAACTTAAATTGCATTTTTCTCACAATTCGTGCATTTCTGTTTTGAAAAACACAAAAATGACACAGTCATTTGAAGCAAAAAATTAAAAATTTCTCAGCGCTTTTCTCGCTATATATCAGGAACCAAGCAGAATATCAAAATTCTGTAAACGCCACTTTGCAGAGATTTTTTGGACAAGTAATGTGGCATATCTAACTCATTTTACCCCAAAATGGCGTTTGTCATAAGGTAGCACAACAGCGACGATATGCAATAAACGAAACGGGTTTGAATTTAAAGAAAGAAAAAATCAAATTGTTTGTATTTAGAATTTTCTTTTTGCTAAATTACTTAAAATTAAAAACGATTGCGTTCACATTTTGTGAAATTCGTTCGATCGATCGAAAATATTGCAGGCGAAAGAACAATTCACGAAATTGAACCGAACTGTGACTCTGTGTTCCAATTAAAAACTTCAAGTAGACAGTCGAAAATCCAATCCTCCTCACCAAGCTTCGAATCACACTCATTTGCTAACACAACAACTACCGACACATGTCAGAACGTCAGCTCAGTTATTATGACAAAATCTTTTATCAACAAATTCATTCCAATGAATCCCCGCCACAGTTGAAAGGCAGTAAATCAAACACGTATCCTTTAACGCCCCTGAAGATTGACCAGCAGCAGCAAGTTTTCTAGCCTAACCGGCACCCCGACCAGATAGTACCGCCTCCGGGTTTCCGGTTCACGGCTCAATGCCGTGGTAATTTATTTCAGTTCACCTCAACTAAATACTTTAGATCAACAGTCGTCTGGTCCGGGTGCTGTACCGTTTCGATCCAAGACCAAAAGACCATCATTTATACGTAGCTGCATTTCAATCTTCCATGTAGCAAGGAAAACCATCGCATCGGTTCCGGTCATATCTCAAACCAAGTGGGACAGAAACGTAATCATGATGATTGGAGAGACATCGGTCAGAGAAACAAATACAAAATAAATACTGACAGCTGCTGGACGAGATGCTGGCGGCTTTCAGGCGGCAGCTCCTGCGCTCCGTCGGTCAATGGACGAGTAGGAATGTATCTCGAACGAGGTCCGAGTTCCAGTGCACTGCATGGTCTTGGATGGGGAGATAGTCGCACAGTAAGATTAATTGCTTCTAGCTGTCCACTTGTGTCCCGCTGCCCTGCTGCAGCTGGTCAAAATTTTGACACAGGAAAAATGCCAATGCAGAAAGTCCTTCGGCAGTTGTACTGGTAGGATAGGGTTGGTCAAAACGTGGCAGTTTTGCAGTTTCGAATTCGATGGGACTGGAAACTCAGTTATCTGAACTCCCCAGCAAACTACAAAGTTGTTTCAACATTTCATCTTCCAACATTCGAATCGAACTTCTAATCGACCGCAAATGGAACCATCAAACACATTTTGATCCACCCTAGTACGCAGTGCTGCTGTTGAAGATGCTGATCATGATGTCGACGTCGTTGGATGGTACTTATATTTGTAGACTTGGCTTCTTGTGCTGACCGGTGAAGTTCCGGACATGTCGTTTAGCACTAGCGATGCTCTTAGTGTACTGCATAACTATTCAGGGTTATCAGGGAACAGTCGTAAGCAAAATTTGAATAGGAATGTTTTGGAGGACCGAGCGTTTTTCAAACCAGTTTATTGATTTGGGTGGTTTCTTGATGAATCGTGCTGACTGTGTCGGTAAATTTTATTGTTATTTTCACTAGAATCGGAGTTGACGAATTTTAGTTTCCTGAAATTAGAATTTATGTTTATACTGGTTATTCAAATGCATATCAACGGGGGAATTCTGCTGCTACCCTATCACACAATTTTGTCTACAACGTTAAAGAAGCTTGTTCGCAAAAGCAATCAAGGTTAGGAGTTTTGCTTAGTATTGAAGGTGATTTTGACAATATTTATTTCGAATCAATTTTGGAAGCAGTACGAGGTCCTTTATATATAACGAACTGGATACACGCAATGGTTAGCAACCGACATTTTTGACAAATAAATATAAGGAAACTGAGTATCTGCGGATATCGTCTAAGTGGTGTGCTGTCACCACTTCTATGGAACCTTGTCGCCGATGTCTTGTAGAGGAAACTTTGATTTTCGACATATAGTGTAGCCGAGAATTATTATATAATGATAACTGGTATAAGCCTCAACTCATTTTTTTATTTGATGCAGCAATCTTAAGGTTCTGTTGAGCAATGGTGTCTTCATGTCGAACTATCAGTTAATCCGAATAAAACATCAATGGTGCTACTCATGCAACGATGAATTACAAACCGAAGCTCGTCCGTACCAGTTCTGTGACTCTGAAATTATTGTCGCACATCAGGTCGCAGAATTACCACATCGTTGGTAATTCTGCGTCCATCGCAATAGCCGTTCCAGTAGTAGTGTTCTTTGACTCACTACCCGTGATTACAGCCCTCGAGACTGGAGAATCCCGATGCCCAAAAAATCGAGATCTACTGCGCTTCAATGGTAACAGTGTGTTGGGTTCTCGGCCATTGTGGCGTCGCAGGGAATAAAAAGGCCGCCGTACTTGCTGCACTCGGACGAACTGTTAGAGAGTCACTCATCAACAAAACTCCCTCCACCGACATAATGAGGGACTTTAAAGAAAAAGTCCGGAACTCCAGAACCTACAAACACACTACCTCTTTCCCTCTCAATCGGGGAGATCCTTGCAAATGAACTGGTAAACGAAGAAATCCCACTGTCATTCCTCAATTAGATTCTTTACTGACACAGTTAACCTCATTTTTCTTGATAGTTCACTATTACTGTTTACATGGACTTAGAAAAACTTTGTGGAAGACCAGATTCGCTCGAAGCAAATCGCAAAGAATTTCTCTAAGTCCATGTAAACAGTACAAGCGAATTGTCAAAAATGAGCAATGGAGTTCATTTGTGACGTCAGCGTATAGTATTCAATATGAAATGAAAGAAATGAATGAGCGGAATGAACTTAATAAACGGAATGAACAGAACGAACAGAATGAACGGAATGAACGGAATGAACGGATTGAACGGAATGAACGGTATGCACGGAATGAATGGAATTAACGGAATGAACGTAATAAACGGAATGATCGGAATGAATGAACTGAATGAAATGAATAAAATAAATACAGTAAAGGAATTAAATAAAATGAATACAATTAATGAAACGAATAAAATGAATAAATGAATAAATGAATAAATGAATAAATGAATAAATGAATAAATGAATAAATGAATAAATTAATAAATGAACAAAATGAATAAATGCATAAAATACATAAAATAAATAAAATAAATAAAATCAACAATATAAATAAAATAAGTGAAATAAACGAAGTAAATAAAATGAATCAAATGAATCAAAGGAATCAAATGAATCAAATGAATCAAATGAATCAAATGAATCAAAGGAATCAAAGGAATCAAAGGAATCAAAGGAATCAAAGGAATCAAAGGAATCAAATGAATCAGATGAATCAGATAAAGCAAATGAATCAAATGAATAAAATTAATCAAATGAATCTAATGAATCAAATGAATCAAATGAATCAAATGAATCAAAGGAATCAAGGGAGTGAAAGGAATCAAAGGAATCAATGGAATCAAAGGAATCAAAGGAATCAAAGGAATCAAATGAATCAAATGAATCAAATGAATCAAATGAATCAAATGAATCAAATAAATCAAATGAATCAAATTAATCAAATGAACCTAATGAATCAAATGAATCAAATGAATCAAATGAATCAAATGAATCAAATGAATCAAATGAATCAGATGAATCAGATGAAGCAAATGGATCAAATGAATCAAATGAATCAAATGAATCAAATGAATCAAATGAATCTAATGAATCAAATGAATCAAATGAATCAAATGAATCAAATGAATCAAAGGAATCAAAGGAATCAAAGGAATCAAAGGAATCAAAGGAATCAAAGGAATCAAAGGAATCAAAGGAATCAAAGGAATCAAAGGAATCAAAGGAATCAAAGGAATCAAAGGAATCAAAGGAATCAAAGGAATCAAAGGAATCAAAGGAATCAAAGGAATCAAAGGAATCAAAGGAATCAAAGGAATCAAAGGAATCAAAGGAATCAAAGGAATCAAAGGAATCAAAGGAATCAAAGGAATCAAAGGAATCAAAGGAATCAAAGGAATCAAAGGAATCAAAGGAATCAAAGGAATCAAAGGAATCAAAGGAATCAAAGGAATCAAAGGAATCAAAGGAATCAAAGGAATCAAAGGAATCAAAGGAATCAAAGGAATCAAAGGAATCAAAGGAATCAAAGAAATCAAAGAAATCAAAGGAATCAAAGGAATCAAAGGAATCAAAGGAATCAAAGGAATCAAAGGAGTGAAAGGAAACAAAGGAATCAATGGAATCAAAGGAATCAAAGGAATCAAAGGAATCAAATGAATCAAATGAATCAAATGAATCAAATGAATCAAATGAATCAAATGAATCAAATGAATCAAATGAATCAAATGAATCAAATGAATCAAATGAATCAAATGAATCAAATAAATCAAATGAATCAGATGAATCAGATGAAGCAAATGAATCAAATGAATCAAATGAATCAAATGAATCAAATGAATCAAATGAATCAAATGAATCAAATGAATCAAATGAATCAAATGAATCAAATGAATCAAATGAATCAAATGAATCAAATGAATCAAATGAATCAAATGAATCAAATGAATCAAATGAATCAAATGAATCAAATGAATCAAATGAATCAAATGAATCAAATGAATCAAATGAATCAAATGAATCAAATGAATCAAGAGAAATAAATGGATCAAATGAATCAAATGAATCAAATGAATCAAATGAATCAAATGAATCAAATGAATCAAATGAATCAAACGAATCAAATGAATCAAATGAATCAAATGAATCAAATGAATCAAATGAATCAAATGAATCAAATGAATCAAATGAATCAAATGAATCAAATGAATCAAATGAATCAAATGAATCAAATGAATCAAATGAATCAAATGAATCAAATGAATCAAATGAATCAAGTGAATCAAATGAATCAAATGAATCAAATGAATCAAATGAACCAAATGAATCAAATGAATCAAATGAATCAAATGAATCAAATGAATCAAATGAATCAAATGAAATGAATGACACAATAAATAAAACGGGTGATTAGAACGAAATAATCGAAATTGAGAACCATTGTTTGATGCCATTTTGAAAGAATTTATGAAAAAAAGCTAAAAAATTGTGCCGAATAGCCTAAGAGCTATGGAAATTTAAAAATAAACAGGTGACGCAGACCCGTGCGCAAGGGGAGGGTTTTGGTGGTTTAAACTTCTCCCGTGAGGGTTTTGAATTAATTTTAAAAATTTATTAACTACCTGTTCAGGAAAAGGATATAGTGCAAACCGTTGAGACACACAAAATGTCATTTGAGTTCAGTAACTCTATTAACAAGTCGATGAAGCAATCTTACGAGGGGTGCTGGAAAGGGATACATGTCAAGTTGGTCGGCTTCTCTGATGGATCGCTTCACATTTCGACTAGCTTGGATATTGGCTGCAGTTGTGAGTAGACCAGTTATGCAGCAGATGTCGGTCAGTGGGTTAGCAACAGGTGCGAAGAAGGAAAAACACGAAGTTGGACACAATCAAGATATAATCGCCTGGAGAAATTTCACCGCCGATGATCACTCGGTCGGAGTGACAGCTAAGTGGATCGCGAACATGGACATCGGTATCGGGTGAAATACCGCCGCCGAGGAAGTCTCAGCATCAGCTAGGTGATAAATAGGAACGAGTAGCTCCACGGAGGATAAGAAACCCTGCGAAGGGTGTTGTAAAGAGATGTAAATTCTTCTGTCGACACCTCCGCATAGGTTCGTGTCCCAACAAGTGACGATATTGCCAGCTGACTTGAGAAGGTCAGATATACCGCGAAGGTTGGACAGCAAGCAAGGAAAAGTAGCTATGGATAAACATATGAACGATTAACACAAAACAACAAGAAAAAGAACACAATCCCTACTGAAGTAGTACCTAACGCTTGTCCCGGATGGATGGTGATTGCGAGATACAAGAGGTTTAGGTTTAGTCGGTTGGCTTAACTACTACAAATCAATCAGAATCTACCACGTGCCAGCAAGTGGTGGTGTCTGTTGATGATTCCTTTTCAATAACAAACATTTACCCATTCTGTTGAGCTGAGTCGAATGGTAAACAAAACTCGTAAAAATCTTTAATGTATAGTTATCTATACCTTTCTTTTGAAAGAAGCGTAAAAAACAAAATCCTCCCCTTCAGAATTTTCCGCGCACGGGCCTTGGTGACTAAAACTAATCTGTCATATATTCTCTCTGTCTTTCTCTTTCTTTCATTCTCTCCCTCTTCCACATGGTGCACAGAGACATGCCTCCCTTTGCCTTGAGACATGTTGGTAAACTCGAGTGATCCACAATAAATCTGTCTAAGCTCGACTCCAACCAGCAGAAGACAAAAGATTAGCCCGTAAGATATCAAATCTGTTCTTAATTACTCTGTCACTTCTAGTTTTCGGATCTGTACATTCCAAATCCTTGCTCTCACTTCAGTACTATGGCCGTAAACTGTTCATGACATTCCTTTCTTAATAAGCTCCAACAAATTGAATGTCATTAAAAGAAAAATGTGACTAAATATTAGTTCAGATGAAAAAAGCAGACTAGTAATTATGAACAGAAGAAACGTGTGTTTTAACACGGCACCCTACCCTCTACTTTTTGAGTTGGTCCCACTGTGCAGCCTTTTCTTCGAAATTCCCATCCCATACTGAAAGCATTGACCAATTCAGAAAGATAAAAATAGCCTTTTCACCATAATCCCAACATAACGTGTGATTTGCCAACAGCATGCCATGTTCTCTCGCAGGATACGTGTGTCCATTTCAATTTGCAGCAACCGATTATCTGCTCAACGCTCGGTCGCTCCTGGTTGGTCGGTCACACAATGTCGATGTTTCTCTGACATTCCTAGTTTAGCTTCCCTGTGAATAGAAAACGGAGAAGGTCGTTCCCGACCCAGCCTCCATTCGGTCGTCATTTGAATAAGACAAATTGTGAGGCTAAGATGCTGGCAACGTTCGTCTGCTTCCAGCAGCAGGGGCCAGTCGGAGAACGAAAGCGACTTTGAATGCATAATAAATAATGAGAATCTTGCATAAATCACCATCTTTTATTTGTATCTGTATGATTGGGAAGCAGCAGAGCGCTGCCGCTAAGAAGGACACATTGAAC
Organism: Topomyia yanbarensis; assembly: GCF_030247195.1. Classification (NCBI taxonomy): domain Eukaryota; kingdom Metazoa; phylum Arthropoda; class Insecta; order Diptera; family Culicidae; genus Topomyia; species Topomyia yanbarensis. Next base: position 60,864,045 of record NC_080672.1, read on the forward strand.
GTCACATATAGTCCTGGCTGGGCGGTTGATGTGCTAAAGTGGGCGAAAGGATCTGGGTTAAGCCACGGCATTTGACTGCATTCAGTTGGGTTGTGGTTCCGAGCGTTGAAAGAAGCAGGAGAAGTACGCATTGGAAATGCTCAGTTCTTGCTGGAGAACTGGCGAAAGGGCGAAAGAAAATTGCCATGGCAAATGGTACAATTTGCTGCTGTCTGGATTTATTTCGTGCGCTTTTTATTCTCCTGACGGGAAAGCTTGACGAAGAAAGTGCAGGATTTAGAGAGCAATGCAGTTCCCTGGGATGTTATTTTTTCTGATTTTACTTTCTTTGCGTCTGACGTACTGCGGGTCTTTCAATGAATGCTTTTGACTGCTGTTAATCGTGTCATGTGCCTTTGCACAATGCTATCGTTACGTTGAACAATTATTTTCTAACGATTTTTGAATGAATTTTTTGTTAAGCTCTACTCTCTTTCTCTATGATCTCTTGTACGATTAATACTTTTTGGTTCTTTTATCATTGGTTCTGCATAATCACATAAACTGATGTAAAAGATTTTAAATCTAGCTGTTTGCGAAAAGACGATACAACGGGAAATGATTTTGAATAAAACAAAATGATTGTAGCTAATCCGAGATGTAGAACAACAATGGTTTGATTGGTATAAATATGGTTAGACGTTGGATTCGCAAACCAAAAAAAAAATAAGAGATCGTTTTTGCTTTCTTACCAGCAAACCCGAGCTATTTTTTCTTCTTCTGTTTATGTTTTTGGTTGAGTCTATTCTAAGAAGAATCGGAAACATGGCGAGGCGTTTAACTATATTGCCAGATCTATTGCACCGGAAGTGGGCCCTAGCTTTTGTGTTTGCTTTCCTAGATATCACTCGAAACCAGCCAGTTGTATTTAGGACGGTGCCAGTTACTGAAGAGATGAATTCGAATCGCAAAATACAGCATTAGTTATTTAACCTAGGGTGACAATAAAACGACCATTTTTGAAATCACTAATCTACACCCCCTAGCGTCGTTACAAATCATGAAAAAATGACACTGTCCAAATTTGAGCGAAATCGGTTAACCCTAACCCCTCCCCCAAAGAGCTTAAAGTTTGTATGGGATTTTTGGCCAAAATGTATGGGGAAACACTCACAGTTCACAAAATCGCCGCTAGATGTCGCTGTAAACTTCCAATCACTGACCTAGGAAGGAGTTAAGCTTTTGAAGATATGCTGAACAAGTTTGTCAAGTGAGCAAGACTGCAAGACAATCCAACCAACCGTTAAAGAGTTATTAACGTTTAAAGTTGGATACTGCTGCTTAACATTCGCAAAGGGCGTACTCCGCTTATCTCATGTATGTGAACCACGAGTGAAGGTGGGACAAAGTTAGGAAAAATTCATATATCTCTGAAACGATGAGAGATAGAAAGCAATGATGTTCCACAAAGTTGTAGAGGAATAAAATGACTTTTTGGTTTCACTAGAAAGTTTCAGGATTTCTCCGCAAGGTGGCGGTAGTGAGCCAAGCAATTCAAAGGGAATACTCCTATCTGTATAACGGTAAGAGATGGAGCATTTGGATGTTCTACAAAGTTGTAGAGAAGCAAAAAATATTTTCTTTTCTCATTTGAAAAATGCAGAATTCTACCACATGGTGGCGCCAGTGATCAAAATTAATTCAAGGTAATACTCCTATCCATACAATGGTAAGAGCTAGTGCAATCTGATGTTCTGCGAAGTTATACAGCATTTCAAAGGCTTTCGTGTTTTTGTTATTAAAATTGGAATAAGGACGCATATATACTGTGTGTATGAAGCTTAAGGGGTTATACCGTTTTTATATGTCAAAAAATCGATTTTTTTATTCTTTGAGAATATTTTTCCAAATTTTATAGAGATCCGAGAAATAGATCGAAAGTTACAGCGCTTCCAAGCGTGCTTCGTCTACCAAGCGCTGTGGTAATTTTAAACTCGAATATCTCGAAATACCGATTTAAAAAAAATGGTTTTCCCGTGATCACGACTCCTGAAATACCACTTAACCGATTGTCTTTATTTTTTTAAAATTGATCGTAATTAATTTTTCTCATAGCTTAACAATTCCTTTTTTATGTTTGTTTTGTAGATGAGAATTTTTTAATACAATTTTAAAAGCCTAAAACAGCGTTCACGAATGCAGGAAAAAAGTTGAAATGTAGTCTCCGGTTATTCAACTGGGTCGACTAATAGAAACCGACTAAAATTACAATTATTTTGTTCAAGATGTGTGGTTCGAACTGGTTTTAGTTGGGTGTTGTAAAATCCGTTTTTTCGTCGTGCATGCTACTCTCTATCAGAAATGAAAATAATTTCCTCTGCTAGTAGTAGGTAACAACACAAATTGATTCATCCACCAGCTGTGTACAGTTCACAAATATTTTTTCCCGGTATTGTACAGCCTGTTCACGCCGAAGTGAACATAATACCGGAAAATTATTTTGACCGCTAAAATCGACACCAGCAGAAAGTGTGCCAAATCGAATGATTTCCCATCCTTGGCACAGATGAATTTTTTCTCCAATTTCGGTCAGCTGGCGCACACGTAAACCGATGGCAAGTTAATATCATTGCTGCCCAGCTGATTGCGGCTGATCGGTCCAACAATGACTTTTGCAGTCCGGTGGTTTCTACGCAAATTCGTTGCCGTAGCAGCACCGACTGAAGAGGATCGCACACACTCGGGGCGATCATCATCTTTAACCCGTCAGCCCATACCATGCCTGTGGGACCGGACGGGAGTACAAAGTTTATCGCCGATCAAGACAGTCCAGCACAACTGACTGTGCGTCGCGCTCGCCGTGCATACGTTGCACACCGCTTCCCCACCGACCGGGACTTAGATAAATTAGGAGCAGTGAAATTTGAATATAACATGTAAATTGTGTAAATAAATGTTGCTTGTTCTAGAACATAGACTTTTAGTGTTGCGCGGGCTAAAAGTGATTGCAGAAGGCAGAAAAGAACGCCCTTTTGCTGGCCTGTGCGGGGCCAGCCCAGTTTGTTTAGTTTTCCTGTTTGGGTGCTGTTCGTCCGGTTGTGTGTTGTGTTTCACTGTTTCCCGGGCTTGAGTATCGGCCAGATCCCGGCGTAAACATGGTCCTTCGAGCCGGATAGATCCTCAAGTCCGCAGGATGGCGCTCCATTTACCGCAAGCCAAGCGGTCCGCTGCAAACGCGCGCAACGATCGCGCTTTTGTTTTCGCGAGCGCCATCGCGATCTACCCGGTCTGTGGGAGAAAATGCAATGGAGACTGCACCCATTTTCCAATACTGCGAAGACGCGGATCGAGATTACTTTCGCTGCTGATTTGGAGAATCGGCGGCCAGCTGGAGAGCTATGCAACAAATCTGCCAGCTGTAGGACGCGTGGGTGAGTGCAGTTCCATTCAAGTGTGTGAATAAATCGGTGCGTCTGGTAGTCTTTTTTCTTGCCGTTGACGAGGAAACACAATTCGCGAAAGTTACACACCGACCGCGCTGTAACAGTAGGTCCAAGCAGGACCGATTCGTGGCCACAACACGTCCCGCTTTCGCTGCGATTCTTCGGGACGAGCACCGTTGTGAGCCATTTACGTCATCACATATTAGTGAGCACCCTACGACGAAGACTACCAGCCCGATTCACACTCGAAACCAGCCATATTGTGGCATCAGATGACAAATCCCACGTCATCAATTTGCGGCAAACCGACGGCCGCTTCATCTAGTGCAGCACAGAACGTGATCGTGTCTTACCTACATAAGCCTGCACTAGATTTGCTCTACCTGCATCAGAGCTGCTTCGTACCCCGTACACGCACACTAGGCTCGTTAAGGAGATCTGGTGGCCAAAATGTGCGCAACGTTAACCTATATACACGCACGATTCGTTCTTCCTGGAAGCAATTGGCTTCACTTTTCCCGTCAAAGACGACCGAAGGACGATTCTCACACACACACACAACTACACACGGATGTCGAGTCACTTTCCGATCTGGGAAGCAACCAAGTGCTTCATATTTCACCGTTGGTGTTTTCTGGTCCCACCAAAGGGCGATTTGGTGGATTTATGATCGCGTATTCGCCAGAAATCATGCAACCGGAAGGTGACATTCGCCAAATTCTTCACGTCATCCGTCAGCTCACCCGATACTGGATCAACTTTCCGTGGGATTCTGTTCCTCAACGCACTACTTGTGGTTGGACTGGAGGAATCCATCTTTTTGCGTGTAATCCGTACACGGATGTACGGATTGCACCACAAAGTTGATCACATCGCATCACTACACACAGTAAGTTACGGCGAAGCGGTTTTGTCACCACCATCAACGAAGCCATAGCAGCAAACACACCCGCCGGACGAGATCCCGGCCCTCACTCAGGGTATAGAGTCGCCAGACGAGATCCTGGCCCAAGCTCGGGGGAATCGAGCAGTTCCTGAAGCATCTGTAAAGAGCACAAGCCTCGCCGGGCGGGTTCTCGGAACCCCCCGGCTGTGACTTGACAATAGTTAAGTACAATTTTTTCGCTCAGCAGCAACGATGTTTGCGTACAGATTTTCTATTATTTCAGCTTTCATCGTGATCTTTACTCACCGCACTATAGTCTGTACGCACATCCATCCGGACAGAATTTCCGTTTGATCAAGACCGTAGGTGCACTAATCGCCGCACCACCGACGCTTTATGATTATCATCCCGACAGAATATCGGACTACACCCTATACGAGCATCATCCCGACAGAATATCGGTATGAAATCTATTCTCATCACCACGAACGTTTGTGACGTCACGGGATCACCACTCCGGTAGCAGACTGGACCGCACAGTAATTTTCTGTGATCGCCGTCGATAAGTCACCTTCACCTAGGAACACAATCTCCGGACAGTTTCCGAACCGTTCTACGTCATCGCAAGAACCAGAATTATCGATATTCCAGTAGTTCAAGATTGGCTCGGCCCATCTCGGTGGCCTAAGCAACAACTTGTTGAATTTCTTTAATAATTCAAGGCGGGGAGAATGTTCACGCCGAAGTGAACATAATACCGGAAAATTATTTTGACCGCTAAAATCGACACCAGCAGAAAGTGTGCCAAATCGAATGATTTCCCATCCTTGGCACAGATGAATTTTTTCTCCAATTTCGGTCAGCTGGCGCACACGTAAACCGATGGCAAGTTAATATCATTGCTGCCCAGCTGATTGCGGCTGATCGGTCCAACAATGACTTTTGCAGTCCGGTGGTTTCTACGCAAATTCGTTGCCGTAGCAGCACCGACTGAAGAGGATCGCACACACTCGGGGCGATCATCATCTTTAACCCGTCAGCCCATACCATGCCTGTGGGACCGGACGGGAGTACAAAGTTTATCGCCGATCAAGACAGTCCAGCACAACTGACTGTGCGTCGCGCTCGCCGTGCATACGTTGCACACCGCTTCCCCACCGACCGGGACTTAGATAAATTAGGAGCAGTGAAATTTGAATATAACATGTAAATTGTGTAAATAAATGTTGCTTGTTCTAGAACATAGACTTTTAGTGTTGCGCGGGCTAAAAGTGATTGCAGAAGGCAGAAAAGAACGCCCTTTTGCTGGCCTGTGCGGGGCCAGCCCAGTTTGTTTAGTTTTCCTGTTTGGGTGCTGTTCGTCCGGTTGTGTGTTGTGTTTCACTGTTTCCCGGGCTTGAGTATCGGCCAGATCCCGGCGTAAACACAGCCCTTGGATAACCCTGTACGCTCTAAACAGCTCTACACAAAAAATTGAAATGAAACTGTAGCGGACCTACATTTAAAATTTCTCATCATTTCAGTGTCCGGTTGGTGCATCATATTGAAGGCTCTGACCGAGATGAGCTGAAACATTTCCCCATTTCCAAGTAGTTTTTTTTCGAAAGATTTTTCAAAACAGGTTTTCGTTATTAATGCATGTCATACATACCCCAAAATTTTATACAACATTGTTGAACTTGTTTTCGACAAATTCCGAAAATTGATTAATTCCGTGCAGTATGATATGAAAAGATATGAGCGTTCCAAACCTTACACGACTTTCATCCCAAAATTTTGAAAAGGGCCCGTATATTGAATGATAAGCCGCCGCGGTACAATTTTCGAAAATTTACACTTTTATTGGGTTACTTTGAGGTCCTAGAATGGACAGGGCTCCAGAATGTAAATTTAGCAGGAATTTTATCTTTTTGCTAAAATTAAATGATTTAGCCTTACAATATGTTTGGCAAAGTTGTTGTACTTTACAAGCCCTTTATTTTGCTTTAAACAGAAGCTAGGGTGGTTCTAACTTTAGCAATATTTAATACGAAACTTTTGAGCGGTTCGAGATAGAGCTTGACTATTATCGATGAAGTTGCAGAACAACACATTTTAGCCAAATTTGCTGAAGATACGCAAGCTCTAGCTTTTATACTTTCCATTGCCCGACAAATCCAAATGTAAGCTGTAAGGTGTTCCTTAAAAACGTTTTTATTTCTATAAAAAGTTTTCATTTTACACTAAAGTACCCTATGGACAGGAGCACAAGATTATTTAAGGGTGCATAATTTTCTTTAAAACTCCAACTACCAAAAATTTTTCGTTTGAAAGGTATGAGAACTTTTATATAAAAAAATATAACTTTCATATAGCATTATCTTCGATTAGGACACTGAACATTAAATACCGTTGGTTGTTGTCATATGATATAGCAAGCTTTGTAGTATAGATCGCGGAAAATGGCAAATACAATATTTTTACGTCTTGCAATATTTACTCATAAAAGAGCTTATTTTTAGTAAAAAGTATATATAACTTTCTAACGAGAGATGCTAGAGGTTCGGTACATTGAGACAAAATGCTCTCCTTCAAAATATCTGAAAGTTTTTCTTACGGGATCCTCATGAAAAATTAAAACTGCAAAAGTAATATAAAGAAAACCATTTGTTAAGAAACATCCTATTTTTTTTGGAAAATTTCTTGTAAAATGGAAAATACACGACATAGAGTTTCAGTGTCTTCGACCAAGTTTTTTAAAATTTTATTTTCTACGAAGCTCTATCTCGAACCATTTAAAAGTTAATTTTAAGATTTAAAAAAATTTGAACCACTCACATTAAAACGCTAGGTTCTATTATTCAAAAGATATAAGAACTTATAATATCAAAAATAGAATTTTTGTAATCAACTTTATGAACTTTTAGAAAATAACGTATTCGTTATTTTTTGCTCAATTATAACTCTAGTAATGACCTTAGTTATACTTGAAAAAGAATTATTATTTGTTTGCCCCAATGAGTGATATTGTTATTGTTGGCGAAAAAGTGCTCATAACTCATCAGCAAAAATAGTTAGATATAATAGTTGCCTTGAAACATATATAAATAGTTGCCATGAAACAAGTTATTTTTCTTAAAACAATCTTAAAGTTGTCACCCTAACCTTCAATTTTAAAATAAAAGTATAAGTTGTAAATGAAAAGTATGATAGGTAGAGCTCACATGTCTTCAGCAAACTTTTCCAAGATTTGTCATTCTACAACTTCGTTGAAGGTTATTTGGCTCTAGCTGGAATAATTAAAAAGTTATTTTTTTTATCTTGGTATAATTACCCTATCTGTTTTTTTAACAAAAAGAAGAAACCCACAAACTACGAAAACTTCTCCAAAGACTTATTAAGGCTAAGTTGTTTAGATTTAGAAAAATCTCAAAATTCCTGCTAAATTTACATTCTGGACCACTGTGGAACGGTAATCCTTATTTCTATGACCTCACATGGACTACAATTCCAAAGTATTGATTTGAATTGTTCAGTTTGGAAGTTTTGTGTGGTATCAGATATGACGAAAAATCGGGTCTTCAAATGGGCGTAGTATCCTTTGCCTACTACCAAAATATCAGTCCTGTACTCGTATAACCAATATCATTTGAATTGGGTTCGCAGCACATGGCACGTCTTGAGGCGACCAACGAGCACCGACGACAACAACATACACTGTTTTCCTCCGGCGATAGCGAGCAACATGCGCGATGAACCGCATAAAATACCCAGCTGTCGCAATGATCCACCCATTCTTGAAGACAAAAGCAAAATTCAAATATCTGGTGATGTGGTGATCTGGTGGGCAGGTAGCGCAATTGGCATGCACGCTTTGCTTATTTGCAAAAAAGGGGGATGCTGAATATAATAGTAGCACAGCGCGAAATGGATTGTAGCCTACTTAGGTATTTATCCCAGGCTGACAATATTCTAGTACAATATAGTACTTAAGCCCTGTAGTCCGCGTAAGAAAACAGAATATATTTCGAGCAGCCTATTTCTAAGTTATAAGTGAGGCCAGATTTGATGAAAAAGTCACTAATTGGCATTCGAATGACCCTAGTAGTTCTCACCTATCACCAAATTATCAGCCCTGTAATCGTGCAACCAATGCTAGTCTAACTGGATTCACAGCGCATTGTGTACGCTTCTTCTGCGAGAGGTAATAAACGAGCACTGACGCGCGGCACTATACACGACATCTCTGAGACAAGAGCGCTCTTAAAGTTAGTCAACAGTTAGTTAAAAAAATTAAAAATGCTATATAAATTAATGCAACAGGAGAAATATAAATGGGGTTACGAAGAAATTTAAGAATATAGATTTTATCATAGCATGATAATCTTAAGAAAACTTTGTAACATGTTATGAATTATAAAAGAATCTCTGCACAAGAAATAGGAGTAAAGATTCGAAAAAATTAGAAAACATTCAAAAGGTGCATTAAAATACAACATACTCTATGCTGTTTGCACCACTAAGCGGCCTAAATTCAATTTTTACAACGAGACACGAAAGCCTTTGAAATACTATATAGCTTCGCAGAACATCAGATTGCACTAGCTCTTACCATTGTATGGATAGGAGCATTACCTTGAATTAATTTTGATCACTGGCGCCACCATGTGATAGAATTCTGCATTTTTCAAATGAAAAAAGAAAATATTTTTTGCTACTCTACAACTTTGTAGAACATTCAAATGATTCATCTCTTACCGTTATACAGATAGGAGTATTCCCTTTAAATTGTTTGGCTCACTACCGCCACCTTGCGGAGAAATCCTGAAACTTTCTAGTGAAACCAAAAAGTCATTTTATTCCTCTACAACTTTGTGGAACATCATAGCTTTCTATCTCTCATCGTTTCAGAGATATATGAATTTTTCCTAACTTTGTCCCACCTTCACTCGTGGTTCACATACATGAGATAAGCGGAGTACGCCCTTTGCGAATGTTAAGCAGCAGTATCCAACTTTAAACGTTAATAACTCTTTAACGGTTGGTTGGATTGTCTTGCAGTCTTCGACAAACTTGTTCAGCATATCTTCAAAAGCTTAACTCCTTCCTAGGTCAGTGATTGGAAGTTTACAGCGACATCTAGCGGCGATTTTGTGAACTGTTAGTGTTTCCCCATACATTTTGGCCAAAAATCCCATATAAACTTTAAGCTCTTTGGGGGAGGGGTTAGGGTTAACCGATTTCGCTCAAATTTGGACAGTGTCATTTTTTCATGATTTGGATCGACGCTAGGGGGTGTAGGTTGCGAAATTTTTTTTTTCATATAAATCATTGTCACCCTACTAGGTATTGTATCCTTGTTGCACAAATTGGCCTTGTCTATCGGACATAAAGAGTGCTTAGTAGAACCTCCGCAGTATTGTACTATTAAAATATGACCATATAAATGCTATTTCTAATTTTCAACAGGTCTACGGATATTTCAAACAGCAATAGAAATGTACATTGTTTTAGTGCTTGGTCATACTAAGACAAGAATGAAGCTAAGGTTAAAATCTCTTCAATGGAAACAAAAAGTACCTAGACATTGTTTACGGATAGCTAGCGTTCTGATCTGGCTACGGAATAGCGATTCACCATAGTCATCAAAACCACCCAAACTGGAAACCTCCATTGATCATCGTTTCGATGGCAATTCCCGGCAGCAAACATCAACACAGTTCAGCACCCAATCTAACTGAATATCATCTTCCGAGCAAATTCCAATAGAGTGACAAACAGGAAAAATCTACACAATAAACAGCCGAATATAATAAACATCAATTTGACTCGACATTAGCTTTCATTCAAGAGGAAAGAAGTCAATTTTTCCCCGAACGCCGAACCACCCAGGAGGCCCAACGCAACGGCCCAGACCACTTATACCCCCTAGTTACTTTTTGCCCGGCGAAAAATATCATTCTGTTCCACCGGCAGTATGTACGCAGTACAGTGGCACCGACCGACGGCGATAGCCGAGCACGAAAGGACCAACAATCAAGAGGCAGAATGGAGAGCTTTCATGGTAAAAGTGATTTTGTCTTCCCTTCCGTTCATCGGTCGCGCCCCTCCCCACAACACTCACTAGTGAAAGCCAGCCAAGGCTGGTCTAGCATCATCGTTTTAGGCTCCTTGAAGTGTCACATGTGCCGCCGTCGTTTGCCTTCCCTCGAGGGAGTGAGAAAGACTCCGGTTCAGTGCTCGGTCACGGTACAGTACAGGTGTACCGTGCAATGGTGATTTGGGATGGTAAGTGTGCCGGTACATTGGCTAAATTAAAGGTCAATTGATGATGCTTAGAAGGTGCTTCCACGCGGAATCATTTTAGGTGATGAGATTAGCCGTGGGAGCCCCCATTGTCTAGGTGAGCAATTGTCTTCAACACGTCCCTTTCGAAGCTCTTCCTGCGACGCGGTGGCATACTGGTTAAATTTTGTACTTGGTTATCGGTTGTAGCAGGGGAGCTTTTAAAAGAGGTTTTGGTTTCGGTTGCAGGATATTGATCTTCCGAAGGATAAATTCGTAAGCAATAGTATTCGAATCTTTTCGAGTGAGGTACACTATTCGGGTATCCGATTAGCTGTGCATGAAGAAAAATTTGCTCCTACTTGTACAGATGATAGTATTACAATATCATCCTTATATTCTGGAGTTTAAAAACTTTCATCATTTTACAAAGAAGGCATAGCTGTTGATTGATCATCTATCTCAATTTAGATAAAACTTTTGCTGCAGTCTACCTTCTCATCTCGCACAGATTTGGAGCTAGAAATCATACTATTGCAGATACAAGTAAAGCAAAAACAGTTTTTCTACCCACTGTTTGCTACTTATCCACCGTAGAAACAGTATGGTGTAGTTATCGGTCGCTGTACAGTGAAAATTAGTGTATCACAGAAGCAAAAAGGAGCCTTGCGGGATCATACCATAGACCTCGGGTTCGCGAGATGAAACAATTACTAAAAGTGAATATGACGTACCAAGTGAGTTAAGGATGCACACATGCTGACATCGGAAGGCCGATTAAACGCGACACACTACGGTGGGCTGTACATGTAACGCGAATGCCGGCTGAGATACTGGTTGCAACTACACCCAGCAGTGAACCTGGAAGATGTAATCGTTTCCGGAGCGAACCTCATGCTCGCCGGTTCACAGCGGGACCATCCGGACTTAAGCCCATATATGAATGTTATGCGATATTCTCGCTAGTATTTTTCTCCTATCAGCTGATCCATCAGAGACATTTTTGCGAAATTTTAAGTCATTTGAACGTAAAATGAATTTTTGGCAGCTTTTTGAAGGGCATAATTCAAGTGTTTTTGCAGAATTTGACCATGGGAACTACATCCGGTTATTTTCGTTTTTCAAAGAAAAACTTTATTAAAATAAAACACCAAAATTATCCGTGTGATAAAATTACATCGTAAAATCGCTAAAAATAAGTCACTAGTCGGTTTAGTTAGTGTTTAGATTGAATTCGAACTTTTCATGCGACAACAACGACGACGTCCGCGAATGCCCGCGATCACACTATACTCATTCGAAAGCTTTTAATTTTCTCTTAAAAATGGGTATATGCTAGTTTTGCGAAAACTTGCGATAAGCAGTCAAAATTTATAAAAACTGTGAATGGAGACGCATGGTTATTACTGATATTTAATTTGATTAATCACTTTACAGCTAGAATAATGACACGAATACATGGACAACTTTCAAATAGCATTGAGAGCATAATCTACAAGGGTTTTACTAGTGATCAAGAGTAAGGAGCCGAGTGGGAAGTATGTTTTTTGGATGGTAGACGTAATAAGAATGTTCGAAAATCAGTAAATATTTTCAACCATCTGAAACAGGTTATAAAATGTTTCTGGAACTATTTCTTGCTAACTTGCGCAATAAATGTCAAATAGAGTGAACACAGTTGAGTTCCATTCATTTGGTGAGACTATTTTGATCCGAACTTGCATAGCACTGATATAGCTTAAGGGTATGCGATATTATCCAAATAAAATAAGACCATTTTTAAATGAACCATATACGCGAAAAAAAGGTTTTGGATTTACTTTCATTTAAGATATGAAATAAGCAATCTAAGCAACTTAAAACACACCTGCAAAAAACAAATCGTTAACCATCTTGTTGATTAGTGAATGTGATTAAACATTCCACTAAGACGCTCAAAATGTTTGTTTTGAAAATGATAGAAAATGTAGCTTTCATATCAAGTAACCCATTAATGAATTAAATGTTCCAAAATTAGTCGAATACATCTTATTTGATCCGTAAAAACAAAATAATCATTTCTGAAGCCCCATAATTCGTTTCAATATGGAAAATAAATTCCAAAATTGAAAAAAATCATTATAAAAGATGACACGGTCCTTCATGGGGCCCCGCATTTAAAGCTGGATCGGCACTAGTTAGGAACGTTCAACTGAGCCTACTTCCATCGGCTGTGGTACCGAGTTTCGAACGTACTTGGAGACCTACCAAAACCTATCGTTACTAGGGTAGTGGAAAGACGTGGTTGTCAGTCCGTGGATCAGTTCGATAAAATCCTTCAGTGGCGGATCCAAGGGGAGGGTCCTGGGGGTCCGGGCCTCCCCCCGAAAATTTTAATCTCATTGAGAAATTTTAAAATAGTTTCTATTTTAAATTCGTTCTAAATTTCAAATCATTCCAAACCAGATTCTACAACCAAAATGATTTTAGTTAAAAAAGGGTATTACATATTACGTATTGTACAGTGAACATTTCAAAATCGAAATTACGGACCCCCCTCCCCCGAATTTTTTTTCTGGATCCGCTCCTGAAATCCTTATTCACATCCGTGTTCTGCCGCCAGTATGCCCTGATTAAGATCTCATTGGTATCGATCCTAATGTGCGGATTGGCACCACAGTTGGGATGTGATACATTTATTGCTAAGATCTTTAGTCTTTGGTACACTGAAAGTCATTCGAAGAAGAAAATAACAAAACAAATTCTTGTTTTCCTAATTAGTTCATACTATGTTGCGTTTCGGCTTCGCCTAATCAGAAACCGACACTAACTTATTGTCGGAATAGATTAGCGCCTGCTGGACGCAAATCCCTTAAAACTAAAACACACTTTGTATTTCAATCGAACGACTGATCAAACGTGATGTCCCGTTTGAGCGGAAGCCGAAGCCGAAACTTGTCTTTGCAGGCCTATGCGAAAGCACTATGCTATATTTTCACCCTAAGGAGGAAAATATGGTAAAAACCAAAATTTCTCACTAGGGTGAAAATTTGTTGGTAAAAACCAGTCTTTGTACAGGAGGGCACAAATCCTTATTTCATACTATGTTGCGTTTCGGCTTCGCCTCAAATTCTTGTTTTCCTAATTAGTTGATTTCAACAGAAAAATGAAAAACGTAAAAACGTAAATTTTCACTTAATTTTGCGAAATGCTCAAATAATTGTTATTGGAAATTATTATTGATTTTGATTCAAGATGCACATCACACGAAATGACAACAAAGTAGCCAAGATGCACACCTTACTGAAAGCTTGTTTTAGCCCGGACTACCTGAACTAGTACACAAAAAAAAACAGAAATTCAACTGACCTCATTTTGGTTTTACCTAGATTTTCTTTAAAAACATTGCAATAAAGGAATGATTTTAATTGACATTTTTTCAATACATCTAGGTACATTGAAATTTCAAAAGTATTTTCGAAAATTGTCAAAATCATTCTATTTCGGATTTTGTCGATTATATAGTAAAATTTCAATTGTTAACAAATGTAATATGCAATATGATAATTATTTTTCATCTTTTGAGATTCTAAACTAGATGTGGAATAAGTATGAAGCTTTTTTGTAGTGCAGGCTGACTAAATAGAAAAGAAATTAAAATTATACCTTTCATCTAAAATTGAAATCATCAATCAATTACTTATTTATGTATTTATTTATAATTGATATCAACAGACACAGTGTGGTCCTAAGGATAATTTCTTAATCTATTTAAAAAGTTAAACTGTAATCTGCTACGTGGAATGTGAAGATCGAACTCGGATGAAACTCTGTTGAAGGTCCTCTGCAAACCGATGAGGGCACCGTTTACTCCATAGTTAGTCCGGCGAAGAGGTAATCGGAGGAATAAATTATTGCGAAGGGCGCGAGGGCGAACGTTCATATTTATGGCACTGAGAAGCTCGGGGCAGTCAATTCGATCTTGCAAAATATCCGAAATCATCATAGCACGGAATAGATCCCGCCGCACTTGCAATGTATCGAGTCCAATAAGCAAACCCCGGCTTTCGTAACTTGGCAGCTGGTGAGGGTTGTTCCAAGGCAATCGACGAAGAGCAAACCGAACAAATCTGCGCTGTACTGTCTCAATTCGATGGACACCGTTAAGATAATGAGGGTTTCACACAACTGAACAATATTCCAGAGTTGATCGAATGAGTGAGCAGTAGAGAGATTTCAAGCAGTAAATATCTGAAAAGTGCTTAGATATTCTCATTATGAACCCCAAATAGCGACACAATTCGCTCTGTCAATAGTGGATTCAGCTAGACAGTAATCGAATCGAATTGGCGTTTTTTTTCCTCGAGAACGTAATGACCGTACATTTCTTGGGGCTTAGGGTCATTCGGTTGAGCACGCACTAGTCCGCAAAGGTTACCAGTTGGCGTTGAAGGAAAGCTGCATCATCAGTATTCCGGATTCTATGGTATAACTTGAGGTCGTAGGCGAAAGACAGCCGTGGTCCTTCTAAACAAAAGTTGACGTCGTTGAAATACAGAAGAAAAATCAATGGACCGAGATGGCTGCCTTGCGGAATACCAGATGAAGCAAAGAACTCTTCGGATACACAATCACCTATCTTGACTGCTAGACGACGATCACTGAGATACGATTGCATCCAACGGAAAATACTAGTACCAAAGCCAAGTCTATCCAACTTTGCCACTGCAATAGCGTGATTAATCTTGTCAAAAGCAGCTGAAAGGTCCGTGTAGATAACGTCAGTTTGAAGTCCGTCCGACATGGCATCTGTAACATATGTTGTGAACGACAGTGGCTGGAGATGGGTTCCAACACAGCCATTTCAAATAGTTTAGGAGCTGGGCTTAGCGTTGCAATACCACGGTAGTTGTCAACTACCTTTTTATCACCTTTTTTGTGAACTGGAAACATGAAGCAGGATTTCCAGAGTTCGGGAAATACTCCCGTTGTTAGCGAAAATTGAAACAGATGACAAAGAGGTTCAATTAGACCGACAGAGCATTTTTTTAAGAATAATAGTTTTTTTTTCATAAAACGTTTATTTGACACGGCGTTTGCAAAAGCTTTTTTTCGCCGAGGTTTTTTTATATTACATGTTACAAAGGTTCTTAAGTCTATCACGTTATAATAAAAGTTCACTTTCTAATGCTAACACTGAGGATAATAATCATTTTGAATATTTTTATTTATACTATATTTTCTTGAATTTCATTGTAAACCTATTGATAGTTTTTCTGTAATCTTTGTTTATTTTTTTTTCTTTATTTATATCGTTTTATCTAACTTAACTAACTGCGAAGAAATCTAAATTGTTTGTGGGTAGCAAGGGAAAAAACTAGAAATATTGTGGGGATAATTATATTTGAATATTTATTGTTTCCAGGAAATGATAAATATGGCCCATGTATGCGAGATCTCGTAAAGCGAGGATATCACGAACAGGAACATAGGGTGGTTTTCTTCTGGCTCGTAAGGATTAATTGGGATCTGGCTTCACGATATTCAGTGCAAGACCAAACAATTTGTTCAATGTCTTCGTAACTCTCTCCGCAAGCACATTGATTATCTTCTGCGATCCCAATGCGGCGGAGATGCGCATTCAACGTATAATGGTTGGACATGAGTCTAGACATCACACGAATGAAGTTTCGACTTACATCCAACCCTTTGAACCATGCCTTCGTTGATACTTTAGGGATAATTGAGTGCAACCACCGTACCAGATGTCCATTGTCCCATGATGTTTGCCAACTAGTAAACGTCCTCTGACGAGAAGCGCTATAAAATTCATTGAAGGCAATAGGTCTTTCATAGATGTCACCGTCCAGCGCCCCTATTTTGGCTAAATTATCCGCTCTCTCATTACCCGGTATGGAGCAATGAGCGGGAATCCACACTAAGGTAATTTGATAAGATTTGTTTGTTAATTTAGTTAAGTATTCTCGTATCTTCTTCAAAAAGAATGGAGCGTGATTATCAAGCTTTAATGAGCGTAGTGCCTTAATTGTGCTGAGGCTATCTGTGAAGATGAAATAATGGCTCGGAAGTAAAGTATCAATGATTTCCAGACTATAGTGAACTGCTGCTAGTTCGGCTGTATAAACGGAGGCAGGTTCTGCAAGCTTGAAAGAGATCGAGGTGTTATTGTTGAAAATACCGAAGCCAGTGGCCTCATTGATTCGTGACCCATCAGTGTAGAACATTTTATGGCAGTCAATGTGTTGGTATTTACTTATGAATATTTTAGGGATCTCCAAAGAGAGCAGGTGATCCGGGATTCCACGAATTTCCTCTTGCATGGACGTGTCGAAAAATAAAGTGGAATCGGGAGTATCTAGTATATTAACACATGTCAGAACATAACTAGAAGGCGTTATTTCTTGTGACATGTGATTGAAGTACACTGTCATGAATCTGGTTTGGGATTGAAGCTCGACAAGTCTTTCAAAATTTTCAATTATCAATGGATTCATAACCTCACATCGTATAAGTAAACGAGAGGAGAGATCCCAGAATCGATCTTTTAAGGGAAGAACTCCCGCTAGTACTTCAAGACTCATCGTATGTGTCGATTGCATGGAACCTAAGGCGATTCGTAAACAACGATACTGTATTCGTTCCAATTTAATAATGTGAGTGTTTGCAGCTGAACGGAAACAGAAGAACCCATATTCCATTACTGAAAGTATCGTTGTTTGATACAATCTTATCACGTCACTTGGATGAGCACCCCACCAAGATCCGGTTATTGTTCGGAGAAAATTTATCCTTTGTTGGCACTTCTTTATCAGATACCTAATGTGGCCTCCCAATGTACCTTTAGAATCGAACCAAATTCCGAGATATTTAAAGGTCATGACTTGGGCTATCGTTCTACCAACCAACTGAAGCTGAAGCTGAGCTGGATCACGCTTCCTTGAAAAAACAACCAACTCTGTTTTCTCCGTAGAGAAATCGATGCCTAACTTCAAAGCCCAACTTGATAAATTATCCAAACTATCTTGCAGTGGTTGTTGTAATTTTATGGCTTTTGGTCCTGTAACAGAAACCACGCCATCATCTGCAAGTTGCCTTAGAGTGCATGGGCTGACAATACAATTATCAATGTCATTCACGTAAAAATTGTAGAGAAGAGGGCTTAAACAAGAACCTTGTGGGAGACCCATGTAACTTATTCTGAATGTTGCCAAATCGCCATATGAAAAATGCATGTGCTTTTCTGACAATAAGTTGTATAAATAATTATTTAATATTGGTGAAAGACCACATTGATGTAGTTTCTCTGAGAGAACATCAATGGAAACAGAGTCGAATGCTCCTTGTATGTCTAAGAGCACAGACGCCATTTGTTATTTTTTTGCGTAAGCTAGTTGGATTTCTGACGAAAGCAGCGCCAGACAATCATTCGTTCCTTTTCCCCTCCGAAAACCAAACTGGGTATCTGATAGCAAGCCGTTCGCTTCAACCCAATTGTCGAGACGTCGTAGGATAATTTTTTCCAACAATTTCCTGATGCAGGATAGCATTGCAATCGGTCGATACGAGTTATGGTTTTATGGTTATGGAGGCTGGTTTTCCCGGTTTTGGAATGGCGATAACTCTCACTTGTCTCCAGTCGTGCGGGACAATGTTCTGCTCAAGAAGCTTATTGAATAAATTCAACAAGCGTCTTTTTGCTAGGTCAGGCAGATTCTTCACCAAGTTGAATTTAATTCTGTCTGGACCCGGAGCATTATTGTTGCATGAGAGGAGTGCAATTGAAAATTCCATCATTGTCAAAGGCGAATCTATGAAATCGTTACTTGTGGGAGCATCGCGAATGATTTTCTGCGCAGGAGCAGAATCTGGACAAACTTTCATGGCAAAATTAAATGTCCAGCGATTCGAAAAATCTTCGCTTTCATTAGTTACGTTTCGATTCCTCATTCTTCTGGCTGTGTTCCAAAGAGTACTCATTGATGTTTCTCTTGACAAGCCATCAACGAAGCGTCTCCAATAACTAGACTTTTTGGCACGACGGAGACTGTCAAATTTGTTTTGCAAAATCGAATAATTTTCAAAGTTCGCACGTGTACACCCTTTCCGTTTCATAATTTCTTTGTAAGCAACTTGTTTAGCATCATATGCATCCGAACACTCTTTGTCCCACCAGAGATTAGGAGGCCGGCTATTCATTGTCATGCCAGGATTGCATTTCGTTTGGGTTTGTTCTGCTGCTTCAATAATCAAACCCGCTAGAAATTCATATTCTTCGGTAGGTGGAAGCTCTTCCGTCGAAACAAGAGAAGTGGAAATTAAAGATTGGTATTTTTTCCAATCAATATTTCGTGTCAAGTCATAAGGGACATTGATTGAATTCGTGAGGCCTAATTCACTGTTAATTGAAATAACGACTGGCAAATGATTGCTACCGTGAGGATCAGGTACAACCTTCCACGTGCAATCTAACCGAAGTGATGTCGAGCATAGAGATAGATCTAATGCACTTGGTCGTGCGGGTGGTCTGGGAATGCGTGTTGCTTCGCCTGTATTTAAAACTCTCATATTGAGCTCGTCACAAACATTGTATATCAAAGAGGATCGATTATCATTGAAGAGGGAGCCCCACAATACTCCGTGCGAGTTGAAGTCTCCCAGTATCAGCCGCGGAGCAGCCATGGATTCCACTACCTCAAAAATCTGACGTTGTCCAATTTGAGCTTTGGGAGGTATATATATATAGAAGCGATAGACATGTCATTGCCTTTAATGTTCGTTTGGACAGCTACAGCCTCAATGCCCGCGAACAAGGGTATGTTAATTCTATAGAAAGAATAGCACTTTTTAATTCCTAGAAGCACTCCTCCATACGGGGTGTCTCGGTATAGGCGAATAATGTTGAAATCATTCAAGTTGAAATTAATGTTTGAGGTAAGCCATGTTTCACATAAAGCAAAAGCATCGCATTTCAAATTATGCAGCAAAATTTTTAAGGTGTCAATTTTAGGTATGATACTTCTGCTATTCCACTGTAAAACAGTGATGGAATCTTTCACTGGAGAAGGTGAATTATCCATCGAAAGATACAATCGCTGCAATGATGGGCCATTGAGCAATCAGCTGCTCTAAAAATGTTCTAATTGTTAGGAGGAACGCTGAAAGTATACTTTTTAGTGGTTCAGAAATATTGAATGCTTTGAAAATCCAATCAACAATTTCAGAAAATTTCAATAAACCTATCCCCGGTTGAGGCTCGGAGGAAGTTGAAGTTTTATTATTTCCAGTAATGGTGTTCTGTTTGGATTGTACATTACCAAAACCGGGAGGGACTGGCTTCGGTATTGCATCGGAATTCTTTAGCTTTGGCCGCAATTTATTTGTTGGAGGAGAAATTTTAAGGCTTGGCTGTTTGGGAAAAGAGGATTGTTTTCTTTTCCTGGATCCTCTAGGTAAAACAAATGATGTTCCTTCGGACGCTTCGTCAGATTCAGACTCTTTCGGCAATAGTATAGCGTATCTGTTTTCTACTACCGTGGGTTCAGGAGTAGCTTTTTTCAGTATTTCTGCATAAGAGCGCTTAGACCTCTCCTTCAAGGATCGTATAATGAATATCTTGAAACTTATAAATGGTATAAACAATTCAAAGAAGACAATTGATGCTTCTATCTATTCTGTATTAATCTCTCAAATATTACGAAGATCCGTTGAATATGTTGCGAGTTTTTACTACAAATGTAAACAAAAGTCGCACTCGCACGTGTCATAGGTGTTGTAAGGCGTGTCATAATCGGGCATGGAAAATTTTCCATAGAAAAAAAAATTATCAATTATTAACTTTTATTTATATCTTTGGTTTCATTTGGTCTATAGATTAACGGTTACATGCATTTTAAAGCAAATGAGTCAGGGAATATAGCAACAATAGTTATTTTTGGTTACAGTGTTGCCAAATATGCTATATTTCCAGTTTAAAACTTAAATTGCATTTTTTCACAATTCGTTTGTTTTTGTTTTGAAAATGATTATGCCATTGTGTTCCTCAGATAGTTTTACACATAAAAACATCTTATACATCAAGAGAACTTGAGCCAATCCCCAGACACGGTCATTAGAAGCAAAAATTTAAAAAAAAATCGCAGGACGCTTTTCGGTATATTTCAGTAATCTAGCAGAATGTCTAAATTCTGAAAACGCCACTTTGTAGAGATTTGTTAGACAAGTGATGTGGCATATCTAACTCAGTTTACCCCAAAATGGTGTTTGTCATAAGATAGTACAACAGCGACGATATACGATTGCACAAATCGTAGGTGGCTGTACAATGATCAGCTAATATTTAACAAGATATCCACCATACCGTGTCGGAAGAAACAAAACATTTGGGATTAATGCTTTTACTTCATAGTGGACAATAATCACAGTCCTTACAATCGCCGAGGAAGGGAAGGAACGTTAGTTCAATATCTACTAGCGAAAGTGCAGGGAGCCCATACTACTCTCATAGATATTAGTGTTAGTAGGGCAGGTTGATTATGAGGAGCTCATTCAACAACATTTCATAGGAAATACAGTGCAAAATGAATGTAGCTTACCTACTGTATTGATTTGATGTACATATATGCATGAGTTAGAAAATGTTCATAGGGAACTTACCATTTTTTTAGTTTTCTATTTTCTTATCTCCTATTTACGGAAGAGATTCAGTAAACCTATTCAACCATTTTTCGTATTAAGTGAAGAGAAGCAAAGAAAGAAAAAGCAAAAAAAGAAAGCAACCGCGCATCCTACGGTAATGAACTAAAATTTCTTGACGTCATCCACTGTTTCAACTAAGGCCAGCAATCATACACCTGCACGCACACCACATTAAGAAGTCAACATCGACACGAACTACGAACGCATCTCAATCCATCGCAGTCCTCTATTGCCCATTAATTGAGAAAACAAGCCACTATTAAGCAGCCTTACATGGGGATATCATTTCTTCAGGTTGTGACGTCACATCTTTTTAGCGCACATTCACCAACACACTCAAAATGAATAATGCTCCCACCCTTGCTGCCTGGTTCGCTTTTTTTCACAACACACATGCATCATGATTTCATTGTAATTAATCACTTAAACTCCTAAACTTTACTTCCATCATCATACAAAAAGACTCGAAACGATTTGTACCTAAACCTTGGGCACTTTAGGGAATTTATAAACACTAAACCAGCTAGTTCGAAATGGTTCACAGAAACACGTATGTATCCGATCAAGTGCTCCCAAAAACTCTTCACTCACTACAGTCTCAACAGAAAAGATAGATAAATCAACAAGAAATCATAAATCACCAGTAACCTAATTCAAAATAACGGAATTAGAACATTCTTAAAACCAAAATAAACTTCCAGAATCCTCGAAGAAGATTCCAAATTGACCGAACCAAGATCATTGGCGAGATCAATATATTCCCGCAAATTATTTCAACGAAGCCTAAAAGATTTATCTGGGAACCAAAATTAACATTAGGCAAGGTTCGCAGTTCTATCACCCCCTCCGCTCCGCCTACATTCATTGTTGAAATGGCAAATGAACTATCCATAGCACGGCCTCGCTCGGCTGCACCAAACAAAACAAATTGATGCCTGATCGGCAACGAAGAAGAAAGAGGGAGAGAGACAGCATCCAAAAGTTGTAAGAGATTGATTAAATTTGCTTCCTGTTGATAGCATCCTGATAAAACGAGCATTTGGTAAGAACCGTCGTCGGTCGCCGTAGGTAAGCCTTGTATTTTGAGGTTAGAACTTCGAACGGGAAAAATGATGAACCTGTAGGAGCACAATATCGGCCGTCTCGATGAAAGATGCTCCACTGACGACGACGACGACGACTACGATGATGATGATGATGACAATGCAACGTTTGATGACGTGATTAAGCTTGAGCGTGATTGATTGGATTTGGGGCAAGGCTCGGTGACCGAAGATCTCTTGTTAGGCTTCACCAGAATTGGATGCCTCCCAAATTAAAATGATGAAACGGGCAATGATTAATATCGGCTGAGTGTATTTATTTTCAGTCGGATCCACAGTGAGAAAGCAGTGCAAGTAAATATTGACTGAGCAAGCACCGAGCACGGTTTCAGTTACCGGTTAGTGGTTCAATCTCAACGCTGGAAAAACAAAGTTTTGCTTCCAACCGACCAGAACCGATTGTGGGTCCAGGAAAACCGTCGTAAGCTGGCTGACTCGGTGTTCCTACCCTCTGCTCGTCACACACTTTGATTAGCCAACTTTCCAGATTGATTTATTTTCCGTTTTCAGGTTTCACGCTACGTTGCACGGATACAGCGCAAACATTACCTTTCCCGGGAAGAAAAAAAATATGCAAAAGCGAAAACAACTCACCCGCATCGTGATACTTGAGATTCCGCGCCAGATGGGTCAACTGCAGAGGTATGTACCGGGTGTCGGCTCGCGGTGGACTTCGTGGGGCAGCCGCCGGTGGGGAGGATGCTCCCGGGCCAAGCGGACACAGAAACGCACGCTGGAGCTCCCAGCCCACCTCGGAGATGATGCTCGCTTTCCGAAAGTACGGTGTCACTTCACGCAGGAATTTCACTGGAATGGGAGAGAAAGGGGGAAAACGTAGGGTTTAATTAATTGTTTCCGTGGTAGTTTGTATATTTTTAATTTGAATGAAATGTGAAGTGTTTGCCAGTTACTGTTAATATAAGAGTTTATCATCATTCCGTAATGCGTAACAACCGCACCTTCAATGCTTTTGATTCAATAGCAAACATGCAATTAGCAGAAATGCGGTTTGCATTTCAACCGACATTTGCGGTTTAATATTCGATAATCACTTCCACAGGTATGAATTTTCCGAACGGCTTAAATGAACTAGTACGAAGCAGAAAATGTTCCATATAAGTTTTCCATTTTAATCTAGTATAGTTGAAACGTTGCAAAATTCTTCGAAATCCCTAGCAAATCCCACAGCTCAGAAACGTTCAAACATCCGGCAGAGATTTCCTCATTAGTGAAATTCCCACCAAAGTTACTGCCGAAGGTCTTAATTATTTCCAGCTCACAAACACAAAGGCCAACAGCACATGGGAACCTCACCAAGCTTCAACCCTAAGCCCACTTTAACCAGCCGGTCTCGCACTCAGTTTGCGGAATAGCGCGAAAAACGTTTTCACTAAAACTGCCATCTTAGCAAACCTGTTCAACAAGGCGGAGGGAAAAACTTTCAAATAACAGCCAACTTGAGCTGTGTGTTTCCCTCGGCGCGAGCTGAACATCACTCTAAGTAAGTGCTGTCCGCCACTTTTTACTTTCGAGTGTGTACCAGGCTTCTCCGGTTTGGTGCCAACAAAAACACACGGCAGTCACACATCGTATCATGGCACATGCCCAGGAAAGGAAAGGGTAACTGAGGATTTGCCATCACGTCAGCAGTAATCCGTAACAGGCAAATTGTCGAAACGGGACGGTTTCCTTGGTGAATAGAGCAGCAGCGGGATGGGATTGGGAATAATTTGCAAGGTTCTATTGTGTTAAACTAATTGTTTTTTGGTAGATACTATCTATGTTACTTCCACCGTGGTAATTCGTCATTTACCTTTTGTTACTTGCATTTATGATTTTGGGGGCCGGGAATAAAGGGCGAACACGAAGTTATTGCGACACATTCAACAGGGCATAACTTTTTTGAAGTAGAATACTTCTAACGTTTCAATATAGGGGTCCCGTTTCAAAATTTTCTGCCAGAATTTCACCCGATTTTTTAAACGTGAATATCTGCCTTTGTACTGAATGAAAAAATAAGATTATTACGCTATCTGATTGGAAATATGTACAACAATTTTGTATCCAATTCGGTAGTATGTACAATTACTAAAAATAGCGGAAATAATGGATTTTATGAAAGTAGTAATTATCTGATCCATGATTGGTTGGTACAATTCGCTCAAAAAGCAAGCGTTGCTGGGACTGCCTCTTTTTCATCGAAAGAACTGTGACGGGTATAAAAAGAGAACACAAGAAAAATTCGTTAGTTTGTGTTCTGACGTTGTAAGCGTAGCAGCTGCTGCGTTTCATGTCAGCACATTCTTCGATGGTAGGTAATAGATACCATGATTGCCGCCAGGCGCTGATGATTCTAATCATGAAATGACGTGACAATTTTTGTATTTCAATATCACACTATTGAAAAACAAGCAAAAATAAACAGATCTGAAAAACGTGAAAACTCCCATACATCAGTCAATCTATCCCCTCAATAGGGTGCAGGTTAGTAATTCAAATGAACACGAAAAGTTATAAATAAATGTGCCACGTGCCTGTTTGAATCAGTTGTTGCTCTTTTGTCAGACAAGTACATCGTGCCTATAGCGTCTCGTACGACAAATTTGAGCACCCAGCACACTACGCTTCTATGAATGACGTCATCATCGACAATTTAAAGAATATCATTTCTCGATCGACTTCATTCTCCCGTCAAACGTCGGGCCGTATAGAACAGCAGTAGCAATCATGCATGTTGACAATGCGCTGCAATGAGTGCTGCATTTCATCACTGCTACCTCTGGGGGTGATCCGATGTAAATAGCGCGCGGCTGGAGGAGTTGGCAAACCTCAGTTTAAGCTGACTAATTGTTCCATAAATTAAAAGCCCTTTTAAGGGCTATAACAATAACAAACAATAAAGAACAAATTGGAATATTTCCAATCATTGATAGCGATAATCCAATTGCGCAGTTTATATTCGTTATTTGTTGCTTGCGCGTATATTGACAATCTGAAATTTGCAACAATCTGCTATTTGTTTAAATTTATCCTTCCGAAACAATACAAAAATGTGCAGCTACTTAAAGTACATTTCCAGATTGAAATTAGCGAAAACCTGTGATTTATTAAAAATAGTTTTTCGGAAACATAATCCAAAATTCTGCAATGTTTCAGAAAATTGGAGGATGTGGCAACACTGCCAGCTAGCGAAAGCCGTACCAAAAACACGTTGTCTTTTTTTGACAACTTTATGCAAAAAAATTCAGCATCTCTGAAACTTCAGGATATGAAAGAATGGACTTTCCCCTTTCATTTGAAACCAACATCAAAATTATCCGTCGGGGGTCTAGAGCAACTTTTTTTTTTGAAGTTTTTTTTCGTGAAAACATAGATTTTACAATAGAACTAGTTCATATTTCTATCCCTAGATGGTGCTTTAGACATTCGAACAACACTAAAAGTTGCGAATCTGATAGATATTTTAATTGTCTACAACTTTGTTAACAACTAAAAACCGATTTTAAATTATCCGGAAAAGTTATTTAATATTTTAACGAAGTCTCTAAGTTAGTTTCATAGAAACCCAGTGGTTTGTAAGTCAATTCACACGCACTTTTTTCATTTGCCAAATACCTGTGTTTAGTTGAACAAATTGAAAATTCAGCGGAATTTGAGAGCTTGGAAAGTCTGATCTTTTAGCTGAAAATTATAATTCCAGATTCGCCCTGATACAGGGCACCATTAATATTTTTGGGATGAAAAGCCTTAGATAAGTGTTGACCAAACTAATATGTTATTAATATTCTTTTCCAAGATGGTGAGTGATTCCTCCCACAGAAACAGCTTTTTCAATGATGTATGCCTTCTTTTTCATTTCTTCGATTGTTCTCGGGGATGACTGATAACTATTCTTGCACGAACCTCCTACTTTGTTAGCATCTTCGTATGAAATTCACTTGTCCTGAACGTCAACCTTTATATTTGAATAAACACAATGAAACTGTTAACACCATTGCAATATTTCGCGAATTTCATTGCAATGCTTGGTTAAAAACGTTGATTATCTTTTTCAAAATTAGCTCAATGTGACAAACAGTGAGCAAAAAACTTTGAGTTTTTGGATCAAGATAATTATTTTTTTATTCGTGGATTTGTTTATATATATAAGGTTTTTCTTGTACTCAAATCATATTTTGTTTTCAAAAGTAATACGTTTCGCATAATCTAGGATCAATTGATTAACGATTTCTCGCATAATTGATAGGAAATGGCCGTAAAATCTAACTGCCACAATATACTTTGAGGAAAAAAATTGAATGAATCGTTTCACGCTAACCACTAATTTAGACAGTTACTTCTGTGGTTTGCGTTCAATTATAAATTGTGTGTCCCAACATTTCGTCTTGAACAGAATTATAACAGCTGACTTAAACGAGCATAGCCTAAATTATGCGACGTATGGTCCTTTCTAAAACATAAACTTAAGCAAACCCTTGTAACCAAGCAATACCTTCCGATGAATGGTAGTTCCTTCGAACCTATCGGGAAAGATTACAAACTTGAACCAAAAGCACAAATAGTTTTCTGTCTCTGTCAAACATCCTAATTTTCAGAATGTCAATAGGAATTGTCAACGAAGAAATTGTAATGAATCCCGTCAAATATTTTCATGTCACTAAACCCAATTATTTATTTGGTAGTGAAATAAATGCGAGAAAATATATTTCCCAACCACTAGGCCTCGTGTGAAACTATCTTAGATATAACTTCGTTAAAATCTTAAACAACTTTTCCGGGTGATTTCAGATCAATTTTTAGTTGTCAACAAACTTGTAGGCAATTAAATTTTCTATCAAATTCTCACATTTAGTGTTATTCGAATGTCCAAAGCACCATCTAGGGACAGAAATATGAACTAGTTCGAGTAGTAAAAGCAATATTATTACGAAAAAGACTTAAAAAAAAGTTGCTCTGGACCCCCCGACGGATCATTTTGATCTTAGTTTCAAACGAAAGGGGAAAGTCCATTCTTTCATATTCCGAAGTTTCAGAGGTGCTGAATTTTTTTGCATAAAGTTGTTCTAATAAATACACCGTGAAAAGAATCCGCAAATATTTTTTCGTTATTCTGCATGAAGGCAGTCCTTCCATCATCAGTGCGAAAGTGATAAAAGCCGATGTCACGTTTCAAGTTATCAGTATTTCATATTAGATGCTGAAGAGAAAGGTTGCTTCTTTTCATTTCGAAATATTTATCTGATGTAAGTAACGTGCGGCTGGAAGAGATGGCTCCCACAAATAGTTCTTTTCAGGACCCCACATACAAAACAGTTAATTTGAATGATTCCCTTAAAATCGTTCTTTTTAGGACCCCAAATATAAAACATTTCAGAGTTAATGTTAATTAAACCACCAAATATATAAAGATACATATGTTATACTTTCTTCGTTTACGAATAATTTGATTTATGACCAGTTATTTTTCTATCGTGCTTGCAAACATTTGATTTGATAGCAGGTATTTAAAGATATATGTAAGGTTTTGTTTGTGAGCATCATTAACTTATGTTCCCATTTCATGGATTTGAAACAAAAATTTTTAAAACTTGAATTTATCACACTATAGGTTATCGATTTTAATTTAAAAATTCAACAATTATCTCTAGTGAAGAATAGCATGCCAGTGTGTAGTTCTGAAGCATTCGATGGAATTAACGGGTTTTAATTTGGCCACGGATAATATTGCTTGCTCATAAGACTGGCTGCATTTTTAATGTCATCGTGGTCGTGTCTTGCACACAACACTTATTTTTTTCAGAGCTGAATAAATGGATTGGCGATGGGGTGGTTTGGTGCGAGAACCGCGCTTTGTTGTTCTTTAAATTATATGTGGCGTCAGGTGCTTGTACAGATAAATTCACCCCGACGCGCGTTCCATTGTGCACCGTGGTGAATTTATCTGTGTGTTTGTTTCCTCCGGCAAGCCGTAATGCGTACTGGTTGTTTCGTTGTGTAAAAGAGATGGTGTTGGCTTATTGGATACTGATATGATTTTCTGTTCATGATTTGATACGAGTTTCTTCGGAAAGTTAAATAACGGTCCGGAAAACAGATTAATTGTATCCACATTAAGCCCGGCTTATTTTGTGTGTGGTTAAATGATGCAATGTGCTTTTTACTTATTTTGTTTGCAAATATCGCGGCTACATAAATGAATAGCTCCATTATTGTGAAAACTCCACTCTAAGATACCTGCTTGGTTAAGGTTCGAGCATATTATTATTT
Organism: Topomyia yanbarensis; assembly: GCF_030247195.1. Taxonomy (NCBI): domain Eukaryota; kingdom Metazoa; phylum Arthropoda; class Insecta; order Diptera; family Culicidae; genus Topomyia; species Topomyia yanbarensis. Next base: position 60,892,682 of record NC_080672.1, read on the forward strand.
ATGAAAACATGGGGTAAACGCGCCTCCTAAGGAAATATGATCATAGTTTAGCTATAGAACATTAATTGGGAGAATTTACTAAATATAATTCAACCAACATTTTCCCCTGTAATCGCAATCATAACGCTTTCAAAAATGTTCAAAATTTTAATGACAACGCAACAACAACGGGACAGAAAGCTCGTTGGACTAACACGTAATTTTGTTTTCTGTTGAGATTTCACAAAAGTGTAGCTTTAAATCGTCTTAGGTTATGCAATTATTAGGTTTTCAAAACAATTGTTCTGTTTTAGATTAGAAAGATGGGTAGGTAATGTCAACGACATTACCGAAAGGAAGTAGCATACGTTTTAAGTTGTTAATACGAATGCTGTAATTTTTACTAATTTCTGGAAGGTTTTATTAAAATAAGTTATTTCGGTATTTCTAATGGAAATAGCGAAATAAAAGTACAAGTATATCTATATACGATTCTCTACTGTTGCCAAATTAATTGATTCACTCTCATTTAATGCTCTTTGCAGGGTTACCATATGAGAATACATATGTTGGTATATTTTAGGTTTCGATGTACGTGTTCCGATATTTCGGTATTTTCATTAGAAATAACGAAATATGTGGTTTTAATATAACCTATCAGAATATAGTCAAAATTGTAGCATTCGCATTAACATCCTAAAGTTTATTCTACTTCACTCCGGTTATGTCTCCGACATTACCCACCCATCTTTTACCATTGGGTAAAAATCAACCAAATTTTGCACACTTTCTCATTGATGTGTATTGTTTACATGCTGTCAAAATCGAAGTCGTGTTTTTCGATTCAACGAAAATGGAGGTGAACCAACGCGAGTCGATAGAACAAATTCTTTCCAAACACCTGGAATTTCCTGACCTGTCGCACCGGCAGTTGGGAAAAATGTTGAACATTCACCATTCAACCGTCTCCAGAGTGTTGAAGCGGTTCCAGGAGCGGTTGACGTTGGACCACAGCAAAGGAGCTGGAAGAAAACCGGGACCGGAGAACAAAAAGACGGAGGGAAAGGTGAAGCGGATGATTAAAGCAAATCCCAACGTCTCAAGCCGTGATTTGGCTAAAAAGATCGGCATGTCGCAGAGCTACGTCCAGAATGCAAAGAAGAGAGCTGGACTACATACATAAAAGGTACAGAACTTCCCAAACCGCGATGAGCGGCAACAATCGACGGCTAAAACTCGGGCACGGAAGCTCTACGAGAAGATGCTGACAAAATATGGCTGCTGTGTGATGGACGACGAAACGTATATAAAAGCCGATTTTAAGCAAATTCCGGGGTTGGAATTTTTCACCGGAAAGAGCAAGTTCTATGTTGACGACAAATTTAAGAAGAAGAAAATGTCGAAGTTCGCCTCCAAATATCTCATTTGACAAGCCATCTGCTCTTGCGAACTGAGGAGTGAGCCTTTCGTGACAAAGGGCACAGTAAAGGGCGAGATCTACAAATCTGAGTGCCTCGAGAAGCGCATTTTGCCGTTCTTGCAGCAGCACGACGAAGCTCCGCTATTTTGGCCAGATTTGGCATCATGCCACTATTCTAAAAGTGTCCTGGAGTGGTATGAGGCCAATTCTGTCCATTTTGTTCCAAAGGAAATGAATCCGCCAAACTGTCCGGAGCTGCGCCCGGTGGAGCAGCACTGGGCAATGATGAAGAGGGAACTTCGGAAGAGCAAGAAGACAGTCAAAGACGAGAAGGACATGTTAAGAAAATGGAAAAAAAACTGAGAAACTGGTACCGGATGACACTGTAAAGACTTTGATGGAGGGTACCAATCGAAAATGCGTTCAATTTTACACTCAAGGCTCCATCGATTAACTTTTCTTTTGATTTTTGAAGTAAATATATGTATAAAACTACCCTATAATTTTGGTTTGATTTTAAACATTATAAGAAAATTGGCATGACATTTTCGGTGTCGCAATAATTTCGTGTTCGCTCTTTAAATGGCGGGACTTGTAACAATATTGGCTGGATTTGAAACTAACATCATTAGGGACTAAGGTAATACCCTATGCTACAGCACAGTAATGAATGGATAATAATTTTGAATATCTGCTTCGAAATGGGAATCTTTCGCAGACACCACCTTTTCGCTCAAGGATTTTTGATCTGTTCCTAAAAAGCCAAACGCTAAAAATCGGTCAAAAATTCAAATTCAGGTCACACTGATATCGTTGTTATATAGATGGACCAACTATATTTTTTTAAGTTTAGAACAAAATACAAAAAAAAAAAATCATTTGATTAGGTTTCCAATGTCCGCATGTGTCTCTTTGAAAGGACAACAAGCGCTTTCGCAAATATTCCTTGTTATAAAGATTTTGATTGGCAGTGCCAGTTGTGAGGAAACTTCCATTTTCCAGCCCACATGTGCAAATCGCCTGCCAAATCAAATTTTCCTTCGAAAACTTTAACTACTTTTTCTACTTACAACTTATCTTGAGCCTTTCCCTTTCCGCCAGCCGTATAAAACTATTGACCTGGGAGTCACTTGAAATTTACCTTGACGTATTTTTGATTGTCTATTACGACGCAATCAAAATTGGTCAAAAATGGTGTGTACTACAAACTACGCGTTCTCGATGGAGCGTCAAAATCCGTTCATAAATTCATGAACAAAAAATCACGATTTCGCGAATCGAACGATTTACAAAAATCGTGACCAAGTTCCTGAATTTGTGGATAATAAAGCTCATATTCATGAAACTATGTGTGTTTTTAAAAAAAAGACTAGTTCACGCAAAAATGTACATAGCGATACGTTGTATTTTTGGTTGGATTACTGTGGTTGTTCCCTGGACATTTTTAGTTTTTGTTATGATTCTTGTTCGTACTTTGGAGATACAGTGCACAGTGGTCCAGAACGTGAATTTAGCAGGAATTTTAACTTTTTACTAAAATAAAAATGAAGGTGTTGTACCTTACAAGGCCCTTCATTTTGTTTAAACAGATTCTAGGGTGGTTCTAATTTTAGCAATATTTAAAATTGAAGTTTTTAACGGTTCGAGATAGAGCTTTACTGTATATAATGAAGTTGTAGAGCAGCACATTTTAAATAAATTTGCTGAAGATATGCAAGCTCTAGCTTTTATACTTTCCATTGCACGAGAAATTCAAATGATAGCTTTACGGTGTTCCTTTAAAAAACCGGTTTTATTTTGCACTTTTTAACTTTTGTTGTGTTTATTTTACACTAAAGTACCATTTAGACAACTTTAAGATTATTTTTGGGTGCTGCTTTAAAACACCAACTAGTAAACTTTATTCATTCTTATCTTCGATTGGGGCACTTTACATTAAGTACCGTAGCTTTCATATGAAATAGCATACTTAGTAATATAGAGCGTTCTAAAAAAGGCACATACGATGTTTTGATGTTTTATCTTGTAATGTTTACCCAAAAAATAGTTTATTTTAGTGAAACGTATAGATTACTTTCTAACGAGAGAAGCTAGAGGTTCGGTATTTTCAGACAAATTATTCTCCTTCAAAATATCCGAATCTAATTCTAAAGTTATCTTAATGAAAAATCGAAACTATAAAAGTTATATAAAAAAAAACCATTTTTTATGAAACACCCTATTTTTGGTAAACTTTTTGTAAAATGAAAAGTACACGACATAGAGTTCCAGTATTTTCGACAAAGTTTTTGAAAATTTTATTTTCTGGAAAACAGCGAAACTCTATCTCGAGCCATTTAAAAAGTAAATTTTGCGATTTTAAAAAAATTAGAGCCACCCTACCTACCACTATTTATAATAATAGAAAAAAGGAATTCCACGAAGATTCTTCCGAAAATCTCCAACATCGTTACCGACCATCGTATTTTTCGACGAAATTTTACAGATTTCATAGGCATGGATGACTTGACATTTTCCTCGGCCAGGAAGACTGTTTTGACTCAAGCGCAATTTTTTAAAAGGGCCGAGACGTTTCTATATGCGTTATTTTCATTTTTTTGCTTGATTACCCTATTTCCTATAGCAATACTATCTGAGAACGAGTTACAGGGAATGCACACTTTTTCACGAAAAAATATGCACTGATAAAAATGTTGTGTCATTTTTCACAAAAACATAAATTTATGTTAAATTTTTAAATTGTAAAAAAACCATTTTCCAATTAGTTATATTTTGATAACAAAACTCATGAGAAAAGAAATATTTCGAATGTAATTGCATGATGGAGAACTTTTTGATAGAAAAGTTTTTCTAACAATGACTTTATACATGTTTTTAAATTTCGTACTACTTGACATACAAAACTGTAATTTTATTACAGAATATAATTCTAAGTATCATTCTAAATCCAAATGCATTTATCCAATATCTTCCAGAATGCGATAATATTCGAGATAATTGGAATTTTGCTCCACCAAGAACAATTAATTCGTGTAATTACGCCCTTTTTAAAAGTTATTCGCGTTACCTCATCATTAAATGTCAACAATCTAATGTTTATTGTTTTAAACTTTTTCAGTGTACACTCAGGTTTTTTACGCGGTTTGCTTTTGCGCGGTTTTTTATGAGATTTTTTTACGCGGATTTTCCAATTAACGCGGTTTTCCTTTTGAATGCAAAGAACTTCCTTTTGAATGCAAAGAATTTAGTAGAATTTTGGCAGTTTTATTTTGCGCGGATTTCGCAATTAACACGGTTTTTGCAAAAAATATGCATGCATGTAAAAAGTCCTTTTGAATGCAAAAGTTTTACAAGATTTTCGGAAAGGAGAAAGAAACGGGTCTGGAAGATTCCTTATAGCGCGCACCTGAACAGTATGGGTATTTTCGGAATGGACTTGATGAGTAGGTTCTAGAAATTTATGTTTGACGCCATTTTGAAATCCAAGATCGTTATCTCCGGTTTAGTGAAATTCGCTATAACCCAATCAATATGGGTATTTTCGGAGTGGTCTTGACAAGTACGTGCTAGAAATTTATGTTAGACGCCTATTTGATATCCAAGATGGCGACTTCTGGTTTAGCGAAAATCACTGTAACCCAATCAATATGGGTAACGACTTCCGGTTTAGCGAAATTCGCTATAACCCAATAAATATAAATGGTCCTGACGAGTAGGTGCTAGAATTTTATGTTTGACGCTATTTTGAAATCCAAGATGGCGACTTCCGGTTTAGCGCAAATTCTCCACAACCCATGCAATATGGGAATGGTCTTGACGAGTATGTGCCAGAATTTGCGCTAAACCGTAAGTCGCCATCTTGGATTTCAAAATAGCGTCAACCGTAAATTTCTAGCACTTACTCGTCAAGATCATTCCGAAAATACCCATAATGATTAGGTTATAGCGAATTTCGCTAAACCGTAAGTCGCCATCTTGGATTTCAAAATAGCATCAAACGTAAATTTCTGGCACCTACTCGTCAAGACCATTCCGAAAAAAAACCCATATTGTTGAGGTGCGGGTCATAAGGAGTCCAGACCCGTCTCTTCCATCTTTCCGAAAATCTACTAAGTCTTTTGCATTCAAAAGGAATTAGAATATTTTTGCAAAAACCGTGTTAATTGCGAAATCCGTGCAAAAATAACTTCCAAAAATATTCTCTTCTCAAAGTCTTTTGCTGAGAGTTCTTTTTACGCGGATTTTCTAATTAACGCGTTTTTTTACGTGGATTTTCCAATTACGGCGGTTTTTTTACGCGGTACGTATCCTCCGCGTAAAAAAATAAACCTGGTGTATTTGGATCATGGAGAAGCTTTCATTTAAAAAATTTCCTAACAACAAACTTTGACATATTTTTATAATTCATTACTATTGGCAGTCAACAATACAATTTTTACGAAACCGCGACCAAAGTTGCAGAAATTATGGATGATAGATCTCTTTTTCATGAAACTATGCATGTTTAAAAAAAAACTAGTTCGCGCAAAAATGTACATAGCGTTACAGTGCAATCTTTGGTTGGGTGACTGTGGTTGTTTCCTGGACATGTTTAGTTTTTGTTGTGATTTTTGTTCATACTTTGGACATACACTGGTTTGTAGAATATCAACTTAAACGATGGTCATGATTTCAGGAACTTAATCGCGATTTTCCTAATTTCTCATCACATTACTGTGATACTTTATTCATGAGCTTAATATCGGATTTTTCCGGCAGAGTAGCACGACTTGTGTTCATGGTTTCAGGACTTTAGTCAGGATATTTTTTATTTATATTCACGTTTTCGTGATATTTTATTCACGAGTTTCGTGTTGCATTTTCCTGTCGGAGTAGTGTAACATATGTTTATGCTTCCAGGATCTCAGTCACGATTTCCGTAATTTCTATGCATATTTTCGTGATATTTTAGTCACAAATACAGAGATTTGTGTTTATGTTTATCTGATCGTAGTGATAGTCTCGTTTTTCGTAATTTAAATACTCGCTATCGTGATATTTTATTCTTGGGCTCGCGTTCGGATTTGACACGTAGAGTAATGTGACTCATGTTAATGTTTAATTATTATCTGATGTTTTACTCGTAGTAACATGATAATATGATGTGGTTCATTAAAGCATAACTGATTCGCGGTATCTTGTTTTGTGAACCACGAACACGATTTGTGGGTCGATAATCTATTTTTGGTGCTCAACACAGTTTCTGTCCAGACACCTTATCTAATGAATAATGATGTTGGAGGTCCTATTACTAGTCCGTATAGGTTATACCTCATATGAAAATTTCAAGATGACATAAACAATCTATCTCAAAAGCTAGAGGAAATTTTTACTAAGAATCATGAACCAGTTCACGAACACATGTACGATATTTTATGATTTTGTGAACTATTTAACGGTCATATATGGTCAGGTGTGACTATTATATTAGGAATCATGAACTAGTTCACGATGATTCGGTGTTATGAAGGATCGTTTTGTCTCGATACTCATTACTTATTATTTTCTTCATGTTTGTAAAACATTCGTGCATCGTTCCTGTCAAAACTTCCCTTTGTCTTAGCGCGTGCTTGTTTGTCGTGCTCATGATTAGGTTTTTCGCAGGTTACCCTCCTGACGTGTAGCCACTGCAAGCACTCGGCTCTTGGCCGCATTTCACTCGTCCGTCACTCTTAGGCACTCAGCATCGACCCAGCCATTCCGCTTGTATCCCAAGTGCACACAATAATTGTATGGCTTGTGTACATACCGCCTAATGAACCTGTTTCTGAGCTGCGTAAAGGCTTCGATTCGTTCTATCGTTTTCAGGCCTATTCCGCGGCACAAACCCCGCTTGGAATCAGTTATGCTGGAAAATTTAGCCTTAGTTTATTTAGAGAAAATGAAGATATCTGCGCCTTTGGCGGGGGAAACTCCAACTATGCGCACGAAACGGACCTGTAAATGTTGCTTCGCTAGGAAGAACACCGCGGTGTTTGCCGGGATTCCTTCTACTACCATTGCTGGAGAGATAACTCTAAAGGTGCAATGTTCAGAACTTCGGGAAAGAAACGGTAAAAGTTTAAATTAAACCAATTAATTGTCTTACTGCTTGATTGCGGTTTATGAATATTTCAAATTCCGGTAGATGCACCTAGGCCGTCTTGTCAATAAGGGTCTGTCGGGTAGGTAAAAGCATAGATTTCGTGTAGTGATAAACCACAATTTGCAAGTGGTTACCCGAAACCACCATTTAGGATTATAAAAGACATTTATTATCAATTTTCTTCATCTTCTGATCACGCCTTTTGAAATAACATCCCCATGCTTTCCACTGTTTTGTGGATTCGTCAATTTTAGCTTTCAAAACGGTTTCAAGCATCAAATTCCAACATCCACTCGTCATCCCATCAAATGACATCCATATTAATGCAGTTTGGAAGCGTTTTAAGCTATCTGGGAGCTCTAATCTTAGATTTCAAAGGGGTGTCAGTCTTCTATTTTGGCCATTTACTGACGAACTGTTTTGAGGAAACTGAACGTCCGGAAACCGGTGTCAGTTGGCAACTTATGTCATTTACTGACGCTTCTCTTTCTCTCGAAACCCAAATTTAGAATGCTTACTAACACTTTTGTGATTTCAGGAAGCCGCCATCTTGAATTTTTAAATGCCGTTGATTATCAATTCCCTTCATCAACCGGCCACTCTCTTCCAGACGGCACCGTTATTTTCACTGTTTTGCGGTAATCGAATGCCGCCATACTGGATTTCAAATTGCATCAAACAATTTCCGGTATCTGCTTACCATCTCATTTCAAATGACATTCATAACCAAAAAATGAGTAGCGTGAGATGCCGCTGTTGGCTGCTTAGCCAATGTAATACTTGGGAATTGAACGGAAAGGTGAAGTATCGATTTTATACACATGAATTTACATACGGGCTAGCACACGAGACATACCCATACCCACGCGATCGAACACGTTAACGTAGAAACGCTCGAGCCTTTCGCGATGATACATGCAATCGTGAAGTCCCTACGCCCGCACAAATGTGAAGCGTACAATGAATACCACATTCAGAATCTCGGCCCGCTGCATTTTGCCAGTGTTGTAGTGGGTGACATTTCCCCTTCTCGTCTGCAATTGTGGTGAGTAATTCTAAAGGGGACCCCTTCCGAGACCCTAGCTCTACAGCTCCAGTAGGCCAATTCTCGAAAAAAAAGGAATCTAGAATTTCCGAATCTTCCTGCGCAAATGATATTATGTTTCAACTTGATTTTGTTGTTTTTGAAGAAGATGCGTGGAAGGTCTGAACCACGATTCATTGGGAAGCAGTGAAATTTCTAGACTATATAGTTCGTTCAATAACGATGGACATGTGAGCAGACGAAATCAATTTGAGGACATCGAATCACTCTTGCTTAATTACTTTGTGATAGTCAATATTTCAAAATCAAATATGGCCACAAAACGGATTGAAATTCTAAGATTTTTGGGATGAGTGGCTAAAGACGAGTGACTAAAGACGACTGACGACTGATGACTGACGAGAGCGATAAATTAACAAGAGCGACAAATTAACTAGTGCGTCAAATTATCGTAAGCGACCAATCAACATGAGTGACAAATTAACGAAAACGAGTGATTAGTAGCTATTGACGAGTTGCGAATAACGAGTGAATAGCAAATAATAACGAGCAGTGGATGATGAGTAACGAACGACAAATATCGAGTAACAAGTGGCGAATAACGAGTAATAAGTGACTAATAGCGATGAAAGAGTGGCGAGTGACGTGTGACGAGTGACGAGTTGCGAGTGACGAGTGACGAGTGACGAGTGACGAGTGACGAGTGACGAGTGACGAGTGACGAGTGACGAGTCACGAGTGACGAGTGACGAGTGACGAGTGACGAGTGACGAGTGACGAGTGACGAGTGACGAGTGACGAGTGACGAGTGACGAGTGACGAGTGACGAGTGACGAGTGACGAGTGACGAGTGACGAGTGACGAGTGACGAGTGACGAGTGACGAGTGACGAGTGACGAGTGACGAGTGACGAGTGACGAGTGACGAGTGACGAGTGACGAGTGACGAGTGACGAGTGACGAGTGACGAGTGACGAGTGACGAGTGACGAGTGACGAGTGACGAGTGACGAGTGACGAGTGACGAGTGACGAGTGACGAGTGACGAGTGACGAGTGACGAGTGACGAGTGACGAGTGACGAGTGACGAGTGACGAGTGACGAGTGACGAGTGACGAGTGACGAGTGACGAGTGACGAGTGACGAGTGACGAGTGACGAGTGACGAGTGACGAGTGACGAGTGACGAGTGACGAGTGACGAGTGACGAGTGACGAGTGACGAGTGACGAGTGACGAGTGACGAGTGACGAGTGACGAGTGACGAGTGACGAGTGACGAGTGACGAGTGACGAGTGACGAGTGACGAGTGACGAGTGACGAGTGACGAGTGACGAGTGACGAGTGACGAGTGACGAGTGACGAGTGACGAGTGACGAGTGACGAGTGACGAGTGACGAGTGACGAGTGACGAGTGACGAGTGACGAGTGACGAGTGACGAGTGACGAGTGACGAGTGACGAGTGACAAGTGACGAGTTACAAGTGACAATTGACGTGGGACGAGCGAAGGGGCATGAATTATGAGTCGTAACAGAGTAACAGAGCCCTGTTTTTACAGTCAGCTCACTCACGTTATTTGAGTCACTGTTACGTTATTTAGCAGTCGCATCACTAAATGAAAGGGTGCTCCGATTGTCACTTTAGGTAAAGTTTTTCTAGCTTGAAAAAGAGTCAAATTAGTTTATGGTTAACTAAAAAAATTAAAAAAAATTGATTTAAGAATTGGATATATTGGTACGTTGCTAACAGGGCAGCTGTGAAATTGTGTCATGAAATATCAGGAAATTATAGTTATTAGCAAATAAAACCTAAACTCATCGCTGTCAAAACACGAGACTATAGCAATGTAAACCGGCAGAATGTCTGATTGACTGTCAGGCAACTTGGAAAATAATCAGCTAACAGACCTCAATTATTTACAAGCGGAAACATATCTAACAACAAACGAAACTCGGCGAAGGCGTTTTCAGCGATGGGGCGATGAAGTGTTACGAAATTTTTTTCGCTCTCGTCGCCGCACGTCGGTAGCACCATTCTATACTCTAATTCATACGGGAAGCATTTTAATGAATGAAAATATTTCAAAGGATGTTTTACAACTGGTGCATGTTGGAAGAAGAAATAACTGTTATGAATGTAACTGGTAGTCTATGGAAATTCTTAATATTCATGACTTCTTTTAAAGTGCTGCTGCAGACCTCAAACGATCATCAAACTACTCACGAGCAGTCAATTTTTGTAAGATAATGTTTCTTATGCGGCAAACTGTTTTAAACTATTTAGATCTGCTAGTCGGCGGGAGCAAACACCTGGTTCCGATAATACGGCGATAACGATAGTAAGGATGATTATGGTAAAACTTTATCCAACACAGGAGAATATCGAACCATGTTTTTACACCTTATGTTGTGTAGGTGTATAGATTGTCCACTCCATGCGCGCTGTCGAAGCTTGACGGCTGCTGGTGTCGGCTCGGTGCGTATAGTGTTTCACCAACACCGGAAACATCTCACCCCGGTCTCAGGGTTTGATCTGTTAGCTGTGTTACTCGTTACAGACACTTTCCATTCACAACTTTTCCCCCTTCCAAGGAACCGGTGCGTCGGCACCGGATTTAATTGGCAGTCGATGGAAAAGTTATTCCGCCAGAGAAGTGAAAATTTCCCACACATGTCAGAAATCAGCCTGTGCGTGATTGATCTAGTTAGAGGAGTAGTCGTTTCGTTAGTTTTTCGAACGTTTCAATGTTGGTATGATACCAAGTAAATTTATGCAACATACGCTACGCCAGATCTACCAACGGAACGGTTCAAGATAAGAAACATGTTTTGGACGTCGTGAGCTGGGTAAAATTTGACGGAAAATAGATGGCGCTTGCAAAAAGTGTTCGCTCTTAAGAGTTTTAATGTAGAATACATTCAAGCTTTCAATATAGCGGTCCTGTCTCAAAATATTGGCTATGGAGTTCGTCAGTTTTTAAACGTTAATAACTTCCATCATACTTGATAAGTCAGGCCATTTTGTAGAATATATGTTTAGCAATATAATATAAAATTTGGAGTATGTATAAGAAGCGAGCATTAATAACGAAAAAACTGCATTTTTAAAAATCTTGCGAAAACTTTTTGCAAATGGTGAAAATTTTTAGCTCGGCTCGGTCGGAGCCGTCAATATGGTGCACCAACCGAACACTTAAAGAGGCCTCTTATATAATTGTGCAATAAGTTCTTAAAGCTTGATAATTTTTTTTAAAGAAGTAAAATGACTTAGACATGTGCGCTATTCTGCAAAATATTTATTAAGGTTTCATCTATAAAACTAAAATTTTCGAGTGTAAGGTGGCGTCCAAAATGGCGGCTTCTCGAAACAAGATTTTTCGAATCTTCGGGCATTCTCGTTTTGGAACCATTCAACCAATCAGCTTCGCGTTTTGCCCGCCTAAAAGAAGACAACATTCTCCGGTGCTGTAACCTACAAAATTGCAATATGTTGAACATTAACGATTTTTTACAGCTGGCCATACTTTATTGTTTCTATAGTTTTCATTTTGTTTTTATATCGAATTTTTACATATTTTTAGGTTGAGCCGCCTATATGGAATGTAATCAAGTGGTTTTCTGCTTGGAGACGACGAATTGCGACCTGTATCGTGCCCGCAGATGAGATCGGTTTTTAAAACACCTTTTGGTGGAGCCGCCATTGTGGACGCCATTTTTGACATCTTTCACTCGAAAATTTTGATTTTATAGATTAAATCTTAATAAACATTTTACAGAATAGCGCACATGTCTAAGTCATTGTATTTCTTCAAATAAAATTATCAAACATTAGGTAGGGGACGGTGGGGAGTTGTGAACATAGATTTGTTTTCGTGGCATAACTACCATAAATATTGGTCGATTTTCAATGTTAGATCTGGTATTTGTTAAAGACGTCATAATACATCCACAGGCTGAAGCAATTAAAAAATGACAGAATGCGTGAAATGCGTGGAATCGGCATTTTTTGCTTTGGTGGAGAGTTGTGAATCATCGCAAAAAGTAGAAGAGATGGAATATTTTGTGATATATTTTTATAAGGGCTATAGAAGATAAATTTTAAGATATTTCTAAACTAAAGATGAGATGGAAAAGTAATCTGATTCGGAATGAGTTGGTGACAACATGATTCACTCCAAGCCACTTGAATTCGCGGTTGTGGCACCGGGAGATTAAAACTGTGGAAGAATCCTGTTCTTCGCATAAAATTTTACATTTTTATATCATAATATGTATGATTCATCCCTGATTTTCGAATTATGATACTGTTCTATTTAAAGAAAAACCTGTTTTAATCCACCTAGCGATGCAATTGTGCCTTTCTCAATCATGAACACGAGAATGTTTGCGTTGTTTATATTCATAAAAGCTTTCAAATGCAAATATTACATTTTATTATTACAGTAATGTTTCGATTATATCACTATGCGTTTATATCAATACTCGTTTATATCACCTTCGATTATATCACGGTTTTATCTCGATTATATCACGCTTTTTGAAAAACAGACAAGGCACACTACGTTTTGATCCAATTAAGCCACATGTTGTGTCCTGGCACTTTTAAGACATTTTTACAATTGATTTGCTTATTTACATGTAGGGTAATGAGCCTATTATTGAGTTTCGGACTATTGCGATAAGGGTTTATATATGATGAGGTCGGTCAAAAAGTCGAACTTTTTATTCTTTTATCTTAAAGTATAGATTCTTAAGAATATATTTGAAATTTTTATAGATGTCTAAGCAGTAGACGCAAAGTTAAGGCGCTGTTCACCGTGGGCGGAGGGCGTGGCGCGAAGCTTTAAACGTGAATCTCTTAATCTTCTCAAAGTCTTGTTTTTCCAAAAACGTTGTTGCAATGACTAGGATAGCCGAAATATCTTTCGGCTGATTCCAATTTTTGTTTTAATTTCTTCGTAACTTATTTGCCGTGTCCTTAAGGGGGCGTCTGGTGCAGCGGGTAAACAATTGACTTCTTTTTTAATCGCCTAATTGTTAGTTATCCACAGGAAAATCTAACAAAATAATGAGAAAAACAAGATACGCAAGATATGGTAGGTATGCAGAGATATGCATTTTCTTTTGAATTAATGTGAATACTTTTCTTTTGGAAGGACAACATCAATGATTGGATATGGGACTATTTCTATGGATGCTGACACAACGAGAACTGAATCGTAGGCCCTTCGAATAGACTGATTTTAATAGTCAAGATATTTGCCCAAAACCTTAACGTGCCAGATTCCTTCAAGTTTTGTTTTGGGTGGTTCAACAATTATAAAAAAAAGTACGGGATACGTAAAGTGAAGCTGTGTGGGGAAAAATTATCCGCTGATAATCCATTTGACCCAATGCGTTGAACAAAGATGTCGGACGCTGCTCTAACCAACGGCTTCAAATGGGTAGTATGATAATAGAAACATGGCAAAAATAGTCACATTACCCTACTATGATTTATTATTTTGGACTAACTTTAACTTTTTAATACTTTTTGTTAATAGAAATACATGGATTATTGCTTGAATGTAATTTTTTGTTTTGTTTTGAATATATCACGCTTCAAATATATCACGCTAAAATACAGACCGACCGTGATATAATCGAAACATTACTGTATACATGACATGACAAATATACAAGAAAAGAAATCATTATTCGAGTTCTAAAATTTTGTAAAAGAAAAAACAGCCACGGTATTATTGAAATGAATAAAGGCAAAGTCCAAAAAAGTCGATTTTTATAAAAAAAAATTTTCGTGATAACATAAAATTTCGACGTTTCATGCATTTTAAAGATGTTTGGCATCAAAAAGACGAATTCGATTTCTGAAATTTCATGGCCCCCCCCCTTTAAAAAATTTTTGAGTTCCGGCTTATATGGGAATTTATGTTACCGGACGGTTCAGTCTATATTTTCGGAACCATATAAGATATGAGTGTGCTAGTTTTGAAAGATGGCCGCTTTTCCCGGGCACTTCCGAAACCGTCTATGGTGGTCAATGTAGTCAACGAAAGTTTGTTTGGCCGTCGGTGACCTAGAACTGCAAATTTAAGTTGTTTGAGAGACATTTTAGCAAAAAAATTACCTGTTTTGTTTTCATCGGAGTATCGGTTTGAATCACAATTTGCTATGTGATCGCACGCCACAACCCGTAACTCCGGAACCGGAAGTCGGTTCGGAATAAAATTTAATAGCCATTTACGGGGACGCAACATATTTCATTTGAGACTAAGTTTTGTTGATTCGGTCTAGCAATCCCCGAGAAACCGATGTGACTGTTATTCTGAATGTGGATACTTCCGCCGGGGCTTCCGGAACCAATGATGGTGGCCAATGTAACCAAAAAGACTTTGAATGGCTGTTAGTGACCTAGTACTAAAAATCAAAGCAGTTGTGGTCACATTTTGGAAAAAATTTCACCATTATACATTCATTGCAGAATTTATTAAAATCGACATTTTCTACGTGATCGTACTCATCACCCTGTAATTCCGGAACCGGAAGTCGGATCCGATAGAAATTCAATAGCAGCCTATGGGAACGTTGCACGTTTGGGACTAAGTTTGTGACAATCGGTTCAGCCATCTCTGAGAAAAGTGAGTGGGATTGTGTTCGCGTACACACACAGACGCACATACACACATACATACACATACAGTTGAAGCGAATGATATATGTCACTCGGCCCTCCGGGCCTCCGTTAAAAAGTCGGTTTTCAGAGCAATTGCAATACCTTTATATTGAGAAAGACAAAAATACTATAACCCACTGAAATGTGCGGTTCTCAACTCCCCACTAATGGTGGTTCACAATTCCCCACTTTACATATCTTCGAAAAAAAAACGTATCTCCATCGACACACTAAAGATTCATCCATTTTTTTTGTCTATGAAAGCCAATTGCTCAAGGAATGTTTTGCACTAATTTGCTTTGAAACCAGCTACATAACGGAACTCCACAAATACAATTGAGTAAAAAACTTTTTGTTTGGTATTTTTAGTCACCTGAACACGAAGAATATGAGTTAATGCAACATTTGGTAATGAGAAAGTGACGTCATGACAGTAGAAACATTTAACAGTCGTTACCGCATTTTCATCATCTATAGCTTAGCGGGAATTGACGGTGTTCACAACTCCGCATGGTTCACAACTCCCCACCGTCCCCTATTTATTGCACACTTATATAAGAGGACCTCCTTAAATGATGAAATGTTATAAATATAGGTTCCCTACAGATTTGTTTCCATTATCATTCGTATCTGGCTGCTTGAGACGAACGCAGGGCTACTGCACATACATGGAAAAAAATGCAACCACGTTTTTACGTTACGAGAACAGGACCATGAACAAAAATCGTGTTCTTTTTTAATTATATTTAATTCACCTTCAGTAACGCTCGCATAACGCTTTTCTCAGTAGAAATATTTGTTTTTGTTTTGTGAACTTTAGTAACGGTTTCCGCCATATCATTACCGAATCGATTTTCTGTACGTGATCTAGTTCACAACTTAATGAACATTATTCATAAAACCAAAGATTTACTCATGATGTAGTTCATAGATTTAGGAACATGATTTCACAAAATCAAAACATTCTGAATATTTTCTGATGAACTATTTCAATTGGAATTTTATTCATGAATCCATTCAATCATCGTAAAATAATTCATGATTCCTATTATATTAGTCACGTTCCAATATTCGTGCTCGTGAAATAGTTCACAAAATCAGAAAATATTATTCATGTATAGGTGAACTGGTTCATAAATCCTAGTATAATAGTCACGATTTACTAACGGGTGTTAAATAAAAAATGAGAATGATTTCGATACCTTCCTGTAATTAAAGTAAAGAGCGTAATATTTTCTCTCCAAGAGAATTGCTGTCTGAACTTCCTGGGGTGGGAAATGGGTGGCATGTTTCTTTACGCTCGGGTGCTATCAGTTCAATCGAAGATGGCATCGAAACAACAAGCACCCCGCGAGTGTGTTGCACGGTTTTACGAAACGCATGGTCATTATGGGAAAAAAAATTACAGTAGAACACTTTCGAGACGAAAACGTATCCGTGAGTATAGTTTACCGGATCTTAGCATCCCTGAGCGTGGAACAGAAGGGTGGTAGCGGCCGTCCGGCGAAGATAATGACGAAGAAGAAGAAAGAAGCGTTGAAAAAACTGTTCGACAACAAGGAAGGAACGAGTTGGCTGGCCGAAAATATCACTGCACCCATACATTGATTCACCGAACCCTGAAGATTGAGGACATCATCTGTCGGAAGAAAACTAGGTCCCTCGAATACACGGACGAGCAGATAGCGATCTTGAAATCGCAGTGCCGGTGGATGACAAAGAACTACAGCGAGACGTCGTTCGTGCTGGACGACGAAAGTTACTTTTCGCTCTCGAAGACCCACATTCCAGAAAATGACAGCTACTATTCCAGTGACAAGTCGGCCACACCCCCCGAAGTAAAATATAAGTTTAGGAAATAATTATAAAAAAAGTTACGCTGTACATCGCCACATCGGACAGAGGGATTCCAACACCGTGGTTCAAGCCGAGCGGTCTGGCCATCTATCAACAAATGTACCGGGAGGAAAATTCTTCTGCCGTTTTTAAAGGAGCATCATGCGGATGGGAAGCACGTCTTCTGGCCGGACAAGGCGTCATTCTATTATGCCAAGAAGACGCTGGAGTATCTTAAGTAGAAAAAGATACCGTACGTGTCGAAAGAAAGGAACCCGACCAACTTTCCCCAGTGCCGTCCCATTGAGGATTTTTTCGGCTCCTTCAGTGCCCTAGTGTATAAAAATAATTGGTGGACCAAGGATACGAAGTAGTTGACCACCAGGATCCGAAATTGTGTCCAGACGATGGACGTCAGTCCCGTCCAGCGCTCGTGTAAGAGTGTCGCGACCAGGGCCCCTTCTCCAATATTCATTGACGTTTTTTTTTGAAGAATAAACATCGTTTTTAATAAAAAATACTGAGTTCGCTGATTTTTTTTGTTTTTTAACTACATGACTGAAAAAATTCTTATTTTTTATTGAACACCTGTTATTCATACTCGTGAAATAGTTAACAAAATGATCAAACACTACTCATGTATTCGTGAACTGCTTCATGATTCGTTATATACTATTCACGAAAAATATCCGTTTTCGCGAAATAGTTCACGAAATCATAAAATATTTTTTTATGTATTCGTGAACTGGTTCATGATTCCTAGTACAATAGTCACCTATGACCATTCGTGCTCGTCAGATAGTTCACAAAATCGTGAGGAATTATTGATGTATTCGTGAATTAGTTCATGACTCCTAGTGTATGATTTACGATGCATTTTGTGTGCTTGTAATTAGACCTGTGCGCCGCCGCGCCACGCCGCCGCCGCCGGTAAATTTTAACAAACGCCGACGCTGAAAGGTAGACCGGCGGCGCGCCGCCGACGTTTTTTTCCCACGCCGACAATTCGCGAACTTGAAAATCGTTGGCTCATAATTTTAACCACAAATCTAGAAACATTGTCTATGGTCCGAAAATACGTCGTTAACTGATTCATGATTAATCACATATTGATGTTTATTTGGTATTGGTGGTTGTGAATTAGATCACAAAATTAACAAAGTCTTGATATTTTCTCGCAAATCATTACACGACACTCGGAATACAATTCATGGATCCATTCTTGCTTCGTCAACTGGTTATGATTGCGAGCATATAAGTTACAATTCACAATTCGTGCGCGTGGAAATGTCCCCAATTTAAAAAAAAAACACTTCCACTTTCAAGATATAAGTAATGAAATGTACGATAATGTGCCTGATCTTAATCTTTGCACGTAATCAATTTCACTGGAATACAGTGTATTATTCATCGATTTTTTAACCGATTCATGATTCCTAGTATGCTAGACACGATTACCCGTCGAGCTCGTGAAACTGTTCATGATATAGTTCATGAAGTAATCAATTTTCCACATAATCTTAATATACATACGAAAACAATTTCGAGGAACTCAGACTATTATTCTTGACTTTTTTAGTCAATAAAGTTAATACAAATCAATGTATCATCAAGTTATGAACTAGAATCATTAATGAATATTAAGCATATTCAGACACAACCACCTACTGAACATTTGAGTATAATGCCATCATTTTTTGCGTGAACTAGTTTTTTGAAAATACAAAAATTATTTTCAATGCGAGGTTTACTTATCATTGATTGAATCGCGACCTATTTTAAAAAAAATTCTCGAAGAATAGTTGGACAGAATGATCTTGACTTTTCGCGACGCTGGTGCACTGATGTGGCGATGCAGAGGGTAAGATTTCTGCTCCCAAAAATTATTCATCGTGTGATCTAGCCCCATTCAGGAAAGATTTTCAGTCTCAGTTGCATCAACCCGGTATCACAGACAAAAAAGACGTAACATGAGATGAATTTTCATCACTCGTAGAAAAAACGGTCGTTTTAAATTACAAAAAATGCGCCATATCAGCGAGCGTGGTGTTAGTGAAGAGATTTTGACACAGAGCTAAATGCGTTACTTAGTTTCCGCGCCCACCCACAAACGTTACCGTCTTTTTAATCTCATGCAAACCAAAACAAACAAAATGGGCCGGAAATGTGAAATTCATTCTTGTCGAAGTGCCCAATTATTTCTTAAGTTACAACACGATGCCGAACGCCGAGTGAGCACTTAATAGGATGTTAGTAATTTAATTGATTCGGTGTATCGAATCTGACTAGACGTATGCAATGGATTCGAATTTGTTGGTCCCCGGATCTGCTGGAGCAATTGGCGGAGTGCAAGTGCTACGAAAACTAGAGATACGCTCAGACCATTTTCAATCAGACTTGTTTAGTAATCAGTTTCAACCCAACATCAAGTCGTGGAATTATTATGAATGATAGTAACTGTATATTAGGGCATTGCAAAAAAAAATTTTTTTTGAATTCTCAAAGGCCCCCCCTCTCATGTTGTGACAAATGTCAAAGTAAGCTCAGATGCCAAATTTCACATCATTTGGACAATTCTAGACCCACGCCCACTTCGCTTGAAATTTTTATAATGGGTGCTATGGGAAAATGTAGAGGAAAAGTATATTAAATGCAATAACTTTTGAAGTAACAATCAGAAAATTACAATTTATACCTCTTTTAAAAGGAAATAACCTTAGTATTTGAATGGAGATACTCCTGTTTCTATAAAAATACGGGAAAGTGGGGTACTGGGTCATTTTGACCCCAAAATGCCCTATTTTTGAATTTTTCTGCTCGTTGTGCAAACCATACATATTTTGCAGTTTTTCTAATGTGAAAAAATCTCAGAAATCGAATGGAACCTTTCACACCTTTTTCCGAATACGAGAAGTTGGGGTTATAGGGCCTTTTTCATTTATATTGAATTTTATCATTTTCCCGTGCATATATCTCTATTATTCATCATTCAATTTTCATAAATTGTACCTTGTTCAACGTGGAAAATCCTTAGGAACAAAATAAAAATAGATTCGTTACCGGTAATATTCAGAAACATCAAATTATCTAACATACAGTCTCGATTTCCCATTTTTATCATAAAATCGCACATATTAACTCCATTTAACAACAAAATTCTTATTTAATTTACTATTTATAGTAAAAAATGCGCTTAGGAATCACATGAGAAAAGTTTCATACCTGGAAAAATAGGGGAAGTTGAGGTATTAAGACATTTAATGAAAAAATGTGGTTTGTAGAGTTAATGTCAAAAAATTGGATGTTTTTGAATTTTAACTTAAGCAAATTTATTTTTGTTGTATTTCCAAGAATTTTCCACGTTCAACAAGGTACAATTTATTAAAATTGAATGAAGAATAATAGAGATATATGCACGAGAAAATGATAAAATTTAATATAAATGACAAAAGGCTCTATAACCCCAACTTCTCGTATTCGGAAAAAGGTTTAAAAGGTTCCGTTCGATTTCTGAGATTTTTTTACATTAGAAAGACTGCAAAATATGTATGGTTTCCACAACGGAGCAGAAAAATTAAAAAAATTGGGGATTTTTGGGTCAAAATGACCCAGTACCCCACTTTCCCTTATTTTTATAGAAACAGAAATATCTCCATTCAAATACTAAGGTTATTTCCTTTTAAAAGAGGTATAAATTGTAATTTTCTGATTGTTACTTCAAAAGTTATTGCATTTAATATATTTTTCCTCCACATTTTCCCATAGCACCAATTTCAAAAATTTCAAGCGAAGTGGGCGGGGGTCTAAAATTGTCCAAATGATGTGAAATTTGGCATCTGAGCTTACTTTGACATTTGTCACAATATGAGAGGGGGGGGCCTTTGAGAATTCAAAAAAAAAATTTTTTGCAATGCCCTACTGTATATTTAGGTTTCGTTATGGTGTATGGCTCCAGCACATCGAGCATACTTTGCACTCTAGATAGAAGCAAATCTTAAGTTGAAAGAAAATGTGGTGCCACGGAATCGTATGCATTATTTTGTACCTACAAGAAGTAAAAGTAAATGCCAACCAGGAAAATGAAGTAATGTGTATACCTTGAAACTTAGTAACGCCTCGTGTTAGGGTACCCGATATCTGTGGGATTCTTAAAGAGCGACGGTAAAGAAGACTAAAATGAAACAAAAAACAATGAAACGACAACAAGAATTAATTTCCTCAAACAAAACAAAAACAAATTTTACTGTTTCAATTTCCCAAACATAGAACAATAAATAATTATTATGGGTCATTGAAGTCGTTACTCTGCATTCTTTAAATTTGTCCATTGCAAACATTATTTCATGCGAAGTCGTAGTATGCGACATCGACAATTTTTCTATTTCGTTCTTTAAATTTTGCAACTTTTAAAATAGTCCCGCCATTCATTTATTATCTTGCATTTGGCAAGCAGGATGGGCACTTGTGACGCATCAGCGAAATTAAATGCATTTCTTTCCATCAAAATAGAAATTCATAATGCATTTTGCGTTGCGTGTAAGACGTCAAAACCCTACAAAAAACCTGCCCTACATTCAACAAAACATCTAACAAAGTGGATCAGCGTAGGACGATTGTTATACAATCTTTTCTGCGAAGGAGTGCAAAGTTGTTGCAAAAATGGAAATTAAATGCATTTTTTCTAATTTGAAGCAAATTTGTAATACATTCTGAAAGTGATCTGCCCCTAGGTGGGCACTATTGGAGCTTCAGTTGAAAAAAAAAATACTTGATATAATTGCGAGAATTCCATTCTGTGCAATGTGTTCAACAGATGTCGCTAGTACATCGTGAGCGATGATTTTTATAAGAATTTTCTTCAAGCTGGTAACGTCTGTTTGTATGTGCTGCGAAGTCTGTTACCAATTTGGGAAAGGAATTTTACTGCCAAGAATTGTTTTTAGTTGCATAGGTGTCAATATTCGTCACGCCGACACACGCCGGCGCGCCGCCGCTGATAGGGTCCAACGGCGTGACGCTGCCAACGCCGCCGCCGCCGGCCAAATATGTTGCTTACGCCGCCGCCGATTAAAAATGCATCGGCGCACACCTCTACTTGTAATATTTATAATATATTTCCAATCATTTTCAATTACATGCAACATGGTAATCAAATTTTCACGTGAACGCTAGTGCCACTTTTCAACGCGAGATAGTGCTAAGCAAGTCCCCCTGATACAAGAAGCTGTGAAGAGAAGTATACGCTAACCGCTAGGGCTATGCTTACCGTGTGGTGTTGACCAAGGTCAAGAGTCCATCAACGCCAGTCGAAATGTGCGCTGAAAAAAATTAAAATTATCGTGGAGGGTTTTTTTTCCCGAAGCACAACCCAACCGCATGGTCACCTACACCGTACGTTGATGCAGACGGTGGAAATGCCGGTGACAATTGAGTCTCCAACGACGAGCTCCTTATAGTGGCTGAAAGCGAGGAAAGTTTCCGTACCGGATAGTATCCCTAACATGGCATTGAAGACCGCGAATTCTGGCGTTGATAGAATCCGACTAAAACAGTGCAATCAAGCCAACGGATCGGCATAATCAAGAACAAACAAAAACTGGCGAAATTTTATCGAAAGGAAGCACGGAAAACTCGTCGACTGTAGGTAATCTTAATCTCACACCGACCGCCCTGGCGAACCCTGTTGGATCCTCCCAACACCCAACTGAAAATAATGAAAGAGACTAATTTGAGCGAACGAACAAGTTTCTCTTCTTCTTAGCCGTGTTTTATCGCGCGTTATCACCGCCATCGTAAGCCCTGGGAGGACAAACAACCCACCGTGCTTTCTGTGCCTCACTGTTTCCGGCGGTAGATTCCCTTCTCGATCATTTCCCTTCACAGCAATTCATTTTCCACTCTCCGGATTTGCTTATTTCTTTTTTTCAATGATTTTTTTGAATTCATTCATAAAATGCCGTTTCCACATTGAATTTAAATCATTTCCAGGAGGAGATTTCTTTTCCCTTTGTACTACCGGTGACAGAGCGGGTCCTAGCGGAGGTGTTGCTGATGGCAGGCAATGAATTATGATTGATGCGAGCCCAGGGTTAGATTGTACCTCCTCCTCCTCCGAACGATTATGTATTTGTTTTTCAGAGCGTTTCTGGTGTGGGCGAAGGGACATTGTTCGCTAGCGAAAAGTTTTTCACAATGAATTGTGTTGCGTTGACGTTGATTGGCAACGTGACGGTACTTAGTCTGAAATCATAGGATATCTGCTGACGTTTTATTTGGTATTTCTATTGAAAGTCATACTTATACCCGGTCAACTGTATTCCGAAACCGGCTCGTAATCCTGAACGGATTGTTGCATGGATTTCAGTTCAAATGCAATAACCGATTCCAATTTTGCAATCTGTTGTTGCATTTAAACTGGACTCCATACAGAATCTATTCAGGAGTCCGAATTGATTTTCGAAGTCGCCAGAGGAAAATATGCTACGTAAAGCCCGATTTAAATAGTTTGAAGCCCTTCGCTGTAAAAATCCTCAAAAAACCTGTTTTAATCCAGCTAGTGGTATAATTATGCCTTTCTCATTTCTCCGAACTATAATTCCATGGCTGCCAATGTTCAATAAAATTGTGAATATCATCTAGTACACCTTATGCCTATATACAAAGACTCGCCAGCCACGAACTTGATAAGCTACGTGTCGATTCTGAAACACTTGCAACAAAACTATCATACTTAATTAGCTTATTTAGCATTAGTTCAAAGTGGTGTTCATGTTATTTTATATTGGCATGCGGAGGTGGATGTATGATGGGAATAAAAAATACTATACTCTCCATTTCAGACTAAGACTACTAAACTCCCCTTCATTTATGACTAGGATTGTGAGAATCGAGTCAGTAGGCGTGAATCTAATTTTGGGCCTTAGTCATTTCCTGGGATCTTCCGGAATCTTCAGCGCTTCTCAATGTGATCAAAGAGACTTTGATTTGCAATTAATGATCTGGCCCAACGTAACGTTTTTATAGCGATTTTGAACTCATTATTTAGATATAATAATTATACCGGTTTACACGGGAATTTCGCATGTGACCGCATACTTAAACCCGTAACACAGGAACCGGAACTCCGATTGTAATTTAATAACTCATTAACTCATCTGTCCAACTTCTTGTATCCCGGCGAGCGATTTAGGTCTACCTGGCGAATCGGCGACTTCTTCTGTGTCAGGTAAAGCCAAGAAGGGTATATGTCCTTCCGAAGCAATACAAGATGCTGCACGCCCTCAATGTAAATTTCACTTACAGTCTGCTGATGAGCACAACTCTACCGCCGCAGTGAATCTTCAATGTCAAAAACAAAATTTGGATCCCATCGTAACGAGCTCGTCTCTTCACAGCACATTCGGCTCTACAACGATCACAGAAGGACTAAGCACTCTATGCTATGCTGGTATGACTCATCGCACCCTGGGACGCACTGCAGCTAGCACAATGGAAGCCCTTGATCCTCCTGCCACAGTCGAGCCATTGCAGCCAGCGTTCACCAGTCGTCACGGTCCTGTGTGCAGGAGTGGTGAAGGGGTCTTCCAAATCGATACCAACAGCAAGTACGAACCTGATTTTGTTAATGCAAGCATTGATCAGCTCCTCGCTTCCAGTCAATCGCGGCATTCAAACCTACAAATATATTATCAGAATGCCGGTGGTATGAATTCAGAAATCGACGATTATTTGATAGCAAGTTCGGATGAATGCTTCGACATAATCGCCCTCACAGAGTCGTGGTTAGCGATAGCACTCTGTCAGTGCAAGCATTTGGTGCCAACTACGATGTTTTCCGAACTGATCGCAGCTCACGCAACAGTCTCAAGGCTACCGGCGGCGGGGTACTTGTGGCTATCCATCGTCGATTGAAAGCGCAACTGATTGACGATACTTTGGGGGTCTCTGTCGAGCAGGTGTGGGTGCGAATCAAACTGGCTGTCTACGCACTTTTTTTGCGTGGGTCTTCCACCGGACCGCACTAGCGATTCACATACTGAGTCACTGGAACGGATTTCCGCTCAAGTAAGCCCGGTTGATGAGATCCTGATTGTTGGCGATTTCAATTTCTCCGGATTAAAATGGCGCTCTGCTTCTGACGGATTTATGTTCGCTGATCTCGAACTGTCATCTTTTCATGCTGGTATCACCAGTTTGCTTGACTGCTACAGTATAAATCTGCTGCGCCACACGAATAATGTGGTGAACGAGAACAACAGAATCCTTGATCTCTGTTTTTCGAGCAAATCTGACTACGCACCAAAAGTTACCGCAGCACCGTTCCCCCTGGTAAAGACTGTTAGACACCACCCTCCCTTGCATATATTGCTTGAAGCGATTCGAGTGAAGCATGACTGCAATGCTTCTGACACCGTCAGCTATAATTTTAGAAAAGCCAACTATAATAGCATTATTGACTTCCTGTCGAATATCCACTGGACTGAAATTCTCGACAATGATGATGTCAATGTTGCAGTGCAGACCTTCTCCAATGTTATGAGCTATGCTATCGATCGCTATGTACCCAAAGGAAGTGGCCTTCAATCTAAGTACCCAGCGTGGCACACTGCCGAGCTGAGACGATTAAAAGCGACTAAAAGAGCCGCTCTGAAGAAGTACTCCAAGTTTGGGGGCTACGTGCTGCGACAACACTACGTTCATGTTAACCAAGTCTATAAAAAGACATCGAAGCGTTGCCATGCCGATTACTTGCGAAACGTGCAACGTAAGTTGAAGTCCGAACCTAAAACATTCTGGAAGCATGTAAACGAGCAAAGAAAGGAATCCGGGTTGCCTTCAACGATGAGCTATGGAGGATGTATGAGCTCTAGTTTACAGGAGATCTGTCAACTATTCTCTGAAAAGTTCGCGAGTGTTTTCTCCAACGAGAAGCTGACACCGACCCAGGCTTCACGCGCGGCTCTCAATGTACCTCAATCATACCAGTCTTTGAACTCTATCAATATCGACAATAATATGGTACAACTGGCGGTTAGGAAAATGAAGGCTTCAACCTCGGCAGGCCCAGATGGTATACCAACTATTATTCTAAAAAAATGCTCTGCCGGTCTAATTGAACCTCTTTGTCATCTGTTTCAAATGTCGCTAACAACCGGAGTATTTCCCGAACTCTGGAAATCCTCCTTCATGTTTCCAGTTCACAAAAAAGGTGATAAAAAGGTAGTTGACAACTACCGTGGTATTGCAACGCTAAGCGCAGTTCCTAAGCTGTTTGAAATGGCTGTGTTGGAACCCATCTCCAGCCACTGCAAACAGTATATTTCCGAGACTCAGCATGGATTTATGCCGAAACGTTCAACATCTACGAATCTTCTGTCGTTCACAACATATGTTACAGATGCTATGTCGGACGGCCTTCAAACTGACGTTATCTACACGGACCTTTCAGCTGCTTTTGACAAGATAAATCACGCTATTGCAGTGGCAAAATTGGATAGACTCGGCTTTGGTACTAATATTCTCCGTTGGATGCAATCGTATCTCAGTGATCGTCGTCTAGCAGTCAAGATAGGTGATTGTGTATCCGAAGAGTTCTTTGCTTCATCTGGTATTCCGCAAGGCAGCCATCTCGGTCCATTGATTTTTCTTCTGTATTTCAACGACGTTAACTTTTGTTTAGAAGGACCACGGTTGTCTTTCGCCGACGACCTCAAGTTATACCATAGAATCCGGAATACTGATGATGCAGCTTTCCTTCAACGCCAACTGGAAACCTTTGCGGAATGGTGCGAGATCAACCGAATGACCCTAAACCCCAAGAAATGTACGGTCATTACGTTCTCGAGGAAAAAACGCCAATTCGATTCGATTACTGTCTAGCTGAATCCACAATTGACGGAGCGACAAAGATCTCGGAGTTTTTCTCGATGAACAACTGACGTTTAAACAGCATATCAGTTATATTGTCGCAAAGGCATCACGCTGTTTGGGGTTCATAATGAGAATATATAAGCCCTTTTCAGATATTTACTGCTTGAAATCTCTCTACTGCTCACTCGTTCGATCAACTCTGGAATATTGTTCAGTTGTGTGGAACCCTCATTATCTCAACGGTGTCCATAGAATTGAGGCAGTACAGCGCAGATTTGTTCGGTTTGCCCTTCGTCGATTGCCTTGGAGCAACCCTCACCAGCTGCCAAGTTATGAAAGCCGGGGTTTGCTTATTGGACTCGATACATTGCAAGTGCGACGGGATCTATTCCGTGCTATGACGATTTCGGATATTTTGCAAGATCGAATTGACTGCCCCGAGCTTCTCAGTGCGATAAACATGAACGTTCGCCCTCGCGCCCTTCGAAATAATTTATTCCTCCGATTACCTCTTCGCCGGACTAACTATGGAGTAAACGGTGCCATCATCGGTTTGCAGAGGACCTTCAACAGAGTTTCATCCGAGTTCGATCTTCACATTCCACGTAGCAGATTACAATTTGACTTTTTAAATAGATTAAGAAATTATCATTAGGACCACACTGTGTCTGTTGATATTAATTAATTATAAATAAATAAATAAATAAATAAATAGCATTCAATAGAGATGTTGTGGTTTTAATTTGAGAATAAATTTGAAAAAATCTAGTGATACATTTCTGAGAAGGAGATGTGCATTCAATTCAGGACCTTTGCCACTTTCTGGAAGCGTCCGAATCCGACGAGCGTGTCCAAAGTGATCAATGCAGGTTTGGACATCAGTGAACTGAAACTATAAATCCAAGCAAGTTTTAGATAAAATGCTGATTCCGATTTATATGGGAAATTCATTCATACATTCATATTAATGAACCGGTAACTCCGGAACCGGAAGTTCGATCAATAAAAATACAAAAGCAGCGTAAAGGGAACGTTGTACCTTTCATTTGGACCAGTTTGATAAATAAAAAATTTAACACGTTATTATTTAAATTTGATAAACCCGAACCCGAGAATGAAAATTTTGTGAAACCCGAACCCGAGCCGTACCCGAAAATTTCAAAATTATAAAACCCGAGTTTGACCCGAATCAGAAATTTTATATTTTAACCCATTCATGCCCATGTTGTTTGTAGACAACAACGTTTTTAAACAGCTATAAATTTTGATTAAGACAAGATTTGCTCACAAAAACAAAACAGGCTAATAAATGTGACAATTGCCTTTCATTTGAGTATTAATAGTTACAAGGATCAGCTTTAGAACTGGAGTTATTGTAATTAGTCTGATTGGATTCCGATGTAGCAGTGCTGTCAGGGGCAGGTTACGTTGATATCGAAAAATGAATTTTTCATGTATCTTCGTTATGTTGCAATATTTTTGAAAACTAATAAAACCTATCAATTTCATTCGTTTTCGAGCTCTCCATCGAGACAGAGGTTGTTTTTTCTAGTCCGTAGTGCTGTGTGAGGCGATAAAGAATAGTTTTAATCCGCATTCAAGGTTATTTTGCCAGTTCGGTTCGGTCCTCAGTCTTTTGTTCGCGTGTGAGGATTAAACAATAGCCAGCTGTATAAGCTGGATCGGTTCGTCGTTGGACACCAGTTTAAAGCTAAGTGGTTTTTGTCTTTTGTAACACATTTATTGCTTTCTTCCGTCTGCGCGGGCGCTGACCCCGTGCGTTGACGTTTTCTATGGTTCCCTCTCCGGATGGTCAAATGGAAGTTGAATCGGGTTCAACTTCTAAGGCTCCCCCCCGGCCCAAATGCTATCCAGAACTCTCAACTGGTCCATTTGTGGTCTTCTTTCGGCCCAAGACTAAATCACTGAATCTTCTTCAGATTTCTAGAGACCTGACGGAACGGTTCTCGGCTGTGACCGAAATTTCAAAGGTCCGCTCGGACAAGATAAGGGTGTTGCTAGCCAACTCAAAGCAGGCAAACGATATTGCTTGCTGTGAGCACTTTACGCGGGATTATAACGTGTATATTCCGGCTGTAAGAGTACAATCCGAAGGCGTCGTAACCGATGAGAGTTTGACGTGCGAGGATCTGCTGAAGTACGGGGTTGGCCGATTCAGAGACCGCTTACTTCAGCCAGTTAAAATACTTGAGTGCAAACGTTTGCACTCAGTAGTAGTTGCGGGGGATGGTTCAAAAACGTACCCCCAATCAAACTCTTATCGGGTGACCTTCGCTGGTACCGCTTTGCCAAATTTCGTCCTCTTGCACAAGGTTCGTCTGCCTGTGCGTCTGTTTGTGCCGCGGGTCATGAATTGCACAAAGTGTAAACAACTGGGTCACACAGCCACCCATTATAGCAACAAGGCCCACTGTGGAAAATGCGGGGAGAATCATCTAGATGATTCGTGCAGTAAGCAAGCCGAAAAGTGTCCTTACTGTGCGGAGAGTCTGCATGATATCTCGGCATGTCCCGCGTACAAACTACGCGGGGATAAACTGAAACGTTCCCTTGCGGGACGATCCAAACATTCTTTCGCAGAAATGTTAAAGAATGCTACGCCACCATCCTCAGCAAACATCTATACTCACTTGCCTCCTGACGAGGGCGAGGCTGGTAACCCACAAGAGGGAACATCTACTAGGGTGCCTAGAATTTATAGGAAGAGGAGGAACACTTCCTCTCGTAAAGTTCCTTGTAAAGGCCAGAAGGTGTCCCTTGAGGGGGCTCCGAAAGTCACATCTATTGGAAGTGTTGCAACCAAACCGAAGCAATTAGCTCCTGGTCTCGGAGGATTAAGCTCAGAGAAGGAGTTCCCAGCACTTCCAGGAACATCAAAAATCCCAAGTGTTCCTTTGTTTCAGTTCGAGAGTAATCACAGCACTGGAATTATAAAACTCTCGGACATAGTGGACTGGATAATAAAAACTTTCAATATTACTGATCCTATTAAAAGTCTTATGTTAGCTTTTCTCCCTACAGTGAGAACATTTTTGAAGCAGTTGACTGCTAAATGGCCCCTCCTCTCAGCGATTGTATCCTTCGATGGCTAACTCATCGAACGAGGTCACGGATTTGATCACTGTTCTACAGTGGAATTGCAGAAGTATCATCCCGAAAATCGATTCCTTCAAAATTTTAATAAATAATTTGAGTTGCGATGCATTTGCATTATGTGAAACTTGGTTAACTTCCGACATAGAACTCAACTTCCACGACTTTAATATTATTCGCCTGGATCGAGACACCCCTTATGGAGGAGTGCTTTTGGGGATCAAAAAGTGCTATTCCTTCTACAGAATTAACCTTCCCTCGATAACAGGTATTGAAGTTGTCGCTTGTCAAGTAACAACCAAAGGCAAAAGCCTTTGCATAGCTTCCATATATATTCCCCCCAACACCGCGGTTGGGCACCGACGGCTACAAGACATCTTAGAATCCCTGCCAGCACCGCGACTAGTTTTAGGAGACTTTAACTCTCACGGTACAGCATGGGGTTGCCTCTATGATGATAACCGGTCTTCCTTAATTCAGGATCTTTGCGATAACTTCAATTTGACAATTTTAAACACGGGTGAAATGACACGGATTCCTGCTCCTCCAGCGCGCCCGAGCGCCTTAGACTTGTCCCTTTGCTCAACATCGCTGCGGTTAAATTGCACGTGGAAGGTAATTCCTGATCCCCACGGCAGCGACCATCTGCCGATTGTAGTCTCAATCAATAACGGTTAAAGGCCATTGAAATCAATCAATATTTCGTATGACCTCACACGAAATATCGATTGGAAGAGCTATGCTGCCGCGATATCCGACAACATCGAATCTACCCAAGAACTTCCTCCGGAGGAAGAGTACAGCTTTTTGGCTGGCTTGATTCTCGACAGCGCGAATCAAGCTCAGACTAGGCCAGTACCCGGCGCGAACATACAAAAACGTTCTCCCAATCCCTGGTGGGATAAAGAGTGCTCAGACGTGTACGCAGAGAAGGCCGCCGCGTTTAAGACCTTCCGGAATGACGGGTTACCCGCCAGTTTTCGACAGTACGCGACGTTAGACAAGCGAATGAAGAGTTTGATGAAAGCCAAAAAACGCGGTTATTGGCGCCGGTTCGTCGACGGATTAACGAGAGAAACATCGATGAGCACTCTTTGGGGAACAGCCCGACGTATGCGAAATCGAAACAGTACTAATGAGAGCGTGGAATATTCAAACCGTTGGATATTCGATTTCGCCAAGAAGGTTTGTCCGGATTCCGCCCCGGCACAGAAGATCTACCGCGCCGCGTCTCCTCACGATAGCGCGAACGAAACACCTTTTTCGATGGTGGAGTTCTCACTTGCTCTCTTGTCGTGTAACAATAAAGCTCCGGGGCCAGACAGAATCAAATTCAACTTGTTGAAAAATCTGCCTGACTCTGCCAAGAGACGCTTGTTGAACTTATTTAATAAGTTTCTCGAGGCTAACATTGTCCCACTCGATTGAAGACAAGTGAAGGTCATCGCCATCCAAAAACCAGGAAAACCAGCCTCCGACCACAATTCGTACCGTCCGATCGCAATGCTATCCTGTATCCGGAAGTTGTTCGAGAAAATGATCCTATCCCGCCTCGACAATTGGGTCGAAGCAAATGGCTTACTGTCAGATACACAATTTGGCTTTCGCAAAGGCAAAGGGACGAACGATTGTCTTGCGTTGCTCTCAACTGAAATTCAAATGGCATATGCTAGCAAAGAGCAGATGGCATCAGTGTTCCTAGATATTAAGGGGGCTTTTGATTCAGTTTCGATCAACATTCTTTCAGAGAAGCTGCACCAGCATGGTCTTTCAGCGACTTTAAACAACTTTTTACTAAACTTGTTGTCGGAAAAGCACATGCATTTTTCGCATGGTGACTTATCGACATCACGATTTAGCTACATGGGCCTTCCCCAGGGCTCATGTCTAAGCCCCCTTTTATACAATTTTTATGTCAACGACATTGATGAATGTCTTGACAATTCCTGCACGTTAAGGCAACTTGCAGACGATGGCGTGGTGTCTGTTACGGGACCCAAAGCTGTCGATCTACAAGGACCATTACAGAATACCTTGGACAATTTGTCTGCTTGGGCTATTAAGCTGGGTATCGAATTCTCCACGGAGAAAACTGAGCTAGTTGTATTTTCAAGGAAGCGTGAACCAGCACAACTACAGCTTCTATTAATGGGTCAAACTATCGCTCAGGTCTTCACAGTAAAATATCTAGTGGTCTGGTTCGACTCGAAAGGTACTTGGGGATGCCATATTCGGTATCTGAAACAGAAATGCCAGCAAAGGATCAACTTTCTTCGTACAATAACCGGAACATGGTGGGGTGCCCACCCAGGAGACCTAATTAGGTTGTATCAAACAACGATACTGTCGGTAATGGAATACGGATGCTTCTGCTTTCGCTCCGCCGCGAACATACATTTCATCAAACTCGAAAGAATTCAGTATCGTTGTTTGCGTATCGCCTTAGGGTGCATGCAGTCGACCCATACGATGAGTCTCGAAGTGCTGTCGGGCGTTCTCCCGTTGAAAAATCGATTTTGGGAACTCTCATATCGATTGCTCATTCGATGCGATATCTTGAACCCGGTCGTGATTGAAAATTTCGAAAGGCTTGTTGAGCTCAATTCTCAGACCCGTTTCATGTCCCTGTACTTTGACTACATGGCGCAGAATATTAACCCTTCTTCTTACAATCCCAACCGTGTGCATTTCATAAATACTTCTGAATCTACTGTTTTCTTCGACACATCCATGAAAGACGAGATTAGTGGAATTCCGGACCACATACGCCCACAAGTGGTTCCAAACATTTTTTATAATAAATTCCGAGAAGTCGACTGTTCTAAGATGTTTTATACTGACGGATCAAACCTCGAAGGATCCACTGGCTTCGGTATTTTCAATCAAAAGTTCACCGCCTCCTACAAACTCAGTGACCCTGCTTCAGTTTACGCCGCAGAACTAGCTGCCATTCAGTATACCCTTGGAGTCATTGAAACATTACCCGCAGACCATTACTTCATCGTTTCGGATAGCCTCAGTTCCATTGACGCTATTCGCTCGATGAAACAAGGCAAGCACTCCTCGTATTTTTTGGGGAAAATACGGGAGCTACTGAGTGCTTTATCTGACAACTCTTTCCAGATTACCTTGGTATGGGTCCCTTCTTATTGCTCCATTCCGGGCAATGAGAAGGCAGACTCCTTAGCTAAGGTGGGTGCCTTAGAAGGAGACGTTTACGAAAGACCAATTTGCTTCAGCGAATTTTTCAGTATTACTCATCAGAGAACCCTCGAAAGTTGGCAAACTTCGTGGAGCAGTGGAGAGCTGGGAAGGTGGCTACATTCGATAATCCCTAAGGTATCGACGAAACCTTGGTTCAAGGGGATGGATGTGGGTCGTGACTTCATTCGTGTAATGTCCCGACTCATGGCAAACCATTACACGCTGGATGCACATCTCCGGCGGATTGGGCTCGTGGATAGTGGTATCTGCGCTTGTGGCGACGGCTATCACGACATCGAGCACATTGTCTGGGCGTGCACCGAGTACAGTTCCGCTAGGTCTCGGCTAATGGATACCCTGCGGGCCCGAGGAAGACCAACCAACGTCCCGGTTCGAGATGTGCTGGCAAGCCGCGATGTTCTCTATATGTCCCTTATATACACCTTTGTGAAAACCATCAATATACAAGTCTAACTGCCCCTTGTTATCTCCTTATCATTCTCAGAACGCTCTTCCACCTGTATCAAACCATCTGTATCGAATGAGCCAACAAACACGGGACCTACGGCACGAACATAACACGCTTAACTCGAAATGTAGCCGATCCACATCTGAGCCGTACTACGAAATCGTCTGGAAAAACCCCTGCCATCTTGAGGAGGACCACCCGGCGTCCCAGTACATGATTCCCCTGATGAACGCCACTCGAGTTTGTAATCCATCCGTTGATCTCACGATGCCTGAAACTGAAATAATTTTCTCTCCCTGCCATCTTTGTCTACCCTCCCTCCCCTGACTCTTATACCCAGAAGTAACACCCCTACCCCCCCCCCCCCCCCTCCCCAATATCATCACGAAGCATTTAGCTCTTCTTGTCTCTTAACTATTGTATTATATAATCTCGTTGAAATTGCCCAACTCTACTACCCACAAAAATAACTATAATTACGAATCTTTACAAAATTCAATCATGCCCTCTAGTTATGCCTAGTTTTAAGTTAGTCGTAAAAAAATTGTCCCCCTTAATTAAACATTATTTGCTCCAATAATCTCACTGATAAAAATGTCAAACCATATTGCCACAAAAACTAAATGACCCCCCTAATCTTACGAAAACAATATTATCCCCTTGTGTAGATATATAAGATAGCTATAGAATCGCATTAGTTTCATTTTAAAAAAAATCAATATGTAATCCCCTAGTTTTAAGCAATTTAAAATGTAAAACAAAACAAAATTGGCACCTTTAAGCTAACGCAACGTGCCTTATCAAATAAACGATTTGAATAAAAAAAAAAAAAACCTATCAATTTGTCTTTGGTTACATTTTCCACGCGAGTTGGCTTATGTAAATATTCTAGAAAAATTGTATTGAGAATTGGAAGGTAAAAATTGAGCAGCTTCCAGCACTGCGAGGGTAGCTCCCATCTCTATGAAAAACGCTTTTTCGTGTTTCTTGTCCCCACCGTTTTCAAGAAAAAATAGTTTTGAAACCCTATCTGCGCTAGAAAAAAGTTGGGCATGAAAGGGTTAAGAAGTCCGATCTGAACCCGACTTGTTAATCAGCTAAATATTCCGAAGATTTTAATTTTAGGCAACTCAGCTGGATCGTAGACTCATATAAGAATTATAGAAACACTCGAACCTAAGGTATCAACATACGCGTCCAGTTATATCTGCTTATGACAAAACTAATTACAGGCGAGTGGAATTCACATTTAGATTCACTATTATTGAACGTCAAGTTTGTAATGTTCTGAGAAGCTTATGAATCGTCGATATCTTAACCGGAAAGTAGGATAAATCAGCGGCTAACTCAGGGGGAAACGAAAAGCTTGATGATGGCAGTTTTAAACAACCTTGAACATCGTACTTGACCAAAATTTCAAATTTTTTTTTATCCAAAGCCATTCCTGCAAGAATATTTTGTATAATTTATTACATGTATTAAATTAAGCTATGGCAATAGGCCATTCGTATTTGCCAGTTTACACGACGTCACCCGCGTTACTGGTTGGTACGGCCAAACTTGTATCAATCAAAATTCTCTGACGCATTCTTTTTGTCACCAATTAACGTTAGGACGATGTCTATTATGGAGTATATAATTTCTTTTATGCTTTAAGTACGGTATGCGCACCACTAGAGATACTTCGAGTTCTCGGAGCGACTCCAAACTTCTACAAATCAGCTAATGGCTTAAACCGAACCCGCAATATTTTTACGATCAATTCCTTAATATCGTGAAAATTCGCGTATTTTCATGAAGAAAGTAATATGTCATAGTAGATTGTACACTTAGATTAAGGAAGGGGCATACCAAAAAAGATCTAAATACTGGTCGCAGTGGTTTGCTTCCTACAAAAATAAAATCAAAAAGTACTAACCGCGGACGAAGTATCGGCTTCAAAGTGTCAAAATTCATATTCCATAGTGGAAAGTTGAACCAATATTTTCCGACAAATATCTATTGACTTAGTTTTTTGATGATGATCAAGAAAAATAAATCGCATAGAGATTTTAGATGCGAAACACTTATTGTTGAATGCTCTCTCATGAGTGCTCATTTAAATAATAAAATAATTCGGGCAATCTGAAGAGAAGAAATTTTATACGTGAATACAACAATGTAATAGTCGAGCACTAGAAAATATGGCCAATCCTAACGATTCAAATGTGGTAAGATTTAGTGTGTTATCCATTCGCAACACGAAGTAAAGTTAATAACTACAAAAAGTGTCCGGGTGTTGTGAACGGACGCAAACAGCATCAAGAAATGGTTGGGTATGATTTGTTCAAAACTCGAAACCGACCTAAACCCGATAATTACAAATTGAAAAACTCGAACCCAACCCGTACCCGAAACTTTAAAAT
Organism: Topomyia yanbarensis; assembly: GCF_030247195.1. Taxonomy (NCBI): domain Eukaryota; kingdom Metazoa; phylum Arthropoda; class Insecta; order Diptera; family Culicidae; genus Topomyia; species Topomyia yanbarensis. The sequence continues at coordinate 60,928,818 of NC_080672.1, forward strand.
TTCAAAATCGCGGACCCGACCCGAACCCGTAAATTTCAAATATGAAATCCCGAATCCCGAACCGAATCCGAGACGTTTAAATCTATAGAACCCGAGCCCGATCATCTCTAATTTACACTTCATCGATTACTACGAAACAAGTGTCCTGAAATAACCCAATTGTTTAAAGTCAATTGTCCAGTCTCCTTTAACTCGGCCAGATAAGGATACTGTAACTGCGCAAAGCAACAGATTTAAGATTTTTGTTTGCTTGTACATTGTGCAGACACATAGAACAATGTGTTATATGCATGCAATGGGAAACTGCACCGTAGCGGTTGACGTTAAGTATTGACGTACACAATCGTCTATTCGCGAATACAAGAACAGTGACAATGATGTCGCACTAACGAGGGGTGATATGACATTTGAAAAAAATTCTTTCCAGATGTTCTTAACGGTATTCGAGTGATGGGAAAGCGACAAGCCCTACCAATAACTACAGAGCTGACGATATCAAATTATAAGGCCAAGCTACGTACAGCATATCAAGAAAGCCGTATACATGTGCTTCTAAAAATCATACAGTGCTTTCAAAATCGATACACAGTTTTTAATATCGTTGTTTTACGGGAGGCGTCTGGTGTAAAGTGGTCAAACCGAAATCTATTTTGTTTTACGATTTTGAAGGCAAGACAACAATGGATTTTTTGTATATTGTTAAGATCTATTTGTACATTCATTGTGCACGAAAATGAAATATTTTGAATCATGCAGAGCCACACATACGAGCGTTCCAAGAGTAGACGTCTAACTATTTCCACGCCAAGGAGCGCCGCGGCAAATACGATAACTCAGGAAATCCAATAAGACTTGTAAAGCTTAGAGTTGTAGTTACTCAATGAACCAAAAAAATAGCGTTTCGGGAAATGGCTTAATGAAAACCGAAAAATCTCATATTTCACTGTAAAATTCGCTCACATTTATTCAAAATAATTGGGCCCCTGTTTTAACCAAATAGATATTGTCATTATACAATATGCTAGGTTCGAAATCAATAGGTGCGAAATAGGGTTACAATAGGCTCCACTGCCATAATAAACACATCACCCTAGTTATCGGGAGCTTGGAACGTTCAATTTGTTTTGAGGTTCAAAAATGTCTTTTTAGTCACAGGTCTTTTTTTAACAAAAAGACGCAATTGGAAATAGTAAACTGATATAAGTTCACATGTGTTTTTAAGCCCCTTACACGAAGAGCGTGTAAGGAATGATAAATGATGGGGAGTGCCGTGACATTATTTTTATAGATTGCGCGATATTTTGATTATTTCAAAAATTATAAATACAACTGGTAATTTTTGCGTCATGACCAGTATAACCTAAATCTCGCAAAAGACTAAATTTTGGGATTTAAAAATACAGTTGCTCTCGGTGATACCACAAATATAATATGAATATAAATTATATGAAAAATCTGACAGTACCACCCATATGTCAAAAAGTAAACAACATCAATTTGGTGGCAGGCATTGCGCAGTTAGTAAATCGATTGCCTTGTACGCAGCTCACGCAAATAGGGTTAGAGATTTTTTCAAAAGCTATTCTTCTGACCTGAAAACAGGCGAATGACTACGGTTAAAATTTCTATAATCAAACTAAAAAAAATCCATTTGATTTGAAACTGGTTTTGTTGGTTCAGTCATTGCTGAGAAGATTACATGACATTAGTGTACATTAGAGTGCCCAGAAAAATGATGAAATTTTGAAAACTCAATCGGCCCACACCTGAGTCGATTTCTAGTTCCATCAGGAGTACTTGCTCCAAATTTGAAGCAAATCGGACAAGTCTAGCTACCGGACCAACGTGCCTGAAGTTTGTATGGGATTTTTCGACAATTTACATGGAGAAAACTCACTAACTCGCATTTTCGCCGCTAGGTGGCACTGTATGCATCGTATTATCACTGTAAGTAAAAATAAGAAAGACCATTTGATTACCTACAACTTTCTCGAAGACTGCTAGTGAATCCGGCTTTGTTAAAAAAAGTTATTAAACTTTTAACGAAATGATGTCTTAGTCAGTTTTGCATGGGGCCTAGCAGTGCATGGTTGGTATCGGTACTTGATTCCCACCAACTAAAAATTTTTTGAGATTATGGTTAGATTTAGCTAAATAGTATGTTCAGAAGAATTGTAGTACACAATACGAGTTGTGTTATGGTTAGAAAATTTTAGTTCCACCTGTGACCGCATAGAGCGCGCCAGCACTAACTTTTCATAGAAGTGAGAGAGAATATCAAGATGTTCGGAAGAATTATTTAGAAATGCTTGTTCTACAACTTTGTGGAAGACACCTAATCTCTATCTCTTTCCGTTGAAAAGTTAGTATTGGCGCCCTCTATGCGGTAAAATGTGGAACTAAAGTTTTCTAACCAAAACATGGCTCGTATTACTTACTATAAATCTTCTGAACATACTATTGACCTAAACTTAGCCTTAACTTATCTCACAAAAATGTTTTTATTTCGTGTGCATTAAGTACTGATACACAACTATGCACTGCTAGGCACCATGCAAAACTGACTCAGACATCACTTCGTTAAAAGTTTAAAAACTTTTTTTAACAAAGCCGGATTCACTAGCAGTCTTCGACAAAGTTGTAGGTAATTAAATGATCTTTCTTATTTTCACTTACAGTGATAATACGATGCATACAGTGCCACCTAGCGGCGAAAATGTGAGTTAGTGGGTTTTCTCCATGTAAATTGTCGAAAAATCCCATACAAATTTCAGGAACGTTGGTCTGGTAGCTAGACTTGTCCGATTTGTTTCAAATTTGGAGCAAGTACTCCTGGTAGGACTAGAAATCAACTCAGGCATGGGCCGATATGGGTCATTTTTTTCCTGTCACTCTAGTGTACATACGTACATACAGACATTGTCTCAATTCGTCGAGCTGAGTCGATTGGTATATGACACTCGGCCTCGGACAAAGTTTTAGAAATTTGAGCGAATCCTTTACATTTCTTTTGTAAGAAATGTGAAAGCTGTAATAATGTATCCTGTTCTAACCAAGTACCTTTCTTTAACCGATTTCTAATGTTGAATGAAACATCATACGCCTTTTCCTTTATTTCCAGCCGTGTTTTATACTGCCTCATGCTGAAGGATCTCAGTTCAATTTTTCCATTGGAAAATATTTAAAGCGGCTTTTACTAAGCTTGTTCTCTTCTTCCAATTTTTATTTTCGGTCACTTATGCACATCGAGGGTTACAAGGTCGATTGGAAGTAGCAAGAGAATTCAATCAGTAGGTACATATAGGGTAAAGTGCCTATTCTCACCACACTAAGCAGGGTGCGTCACTAATTCATAAATACTGGTCGCAGTGGTTACTACTGGTATAAATACTGGTCTCCAATAAAAAAAATCATTAGTTTCTCGGCCTACAATCAATGGAATGCCTAAAAATAGACATCAACAGCTTTGCTTTGTTGAAAACAGCGGAATTCTCGTGTTTGAGCGCTACAAAAACTTGAATCGAGTGCCCCTATTATTGCGTTACCATTTGACTCAATGCGTTGAACAAAGATGGCGGACACTACTCTAGCCAACGGCTTCAAATACGTAGGGTGACAATAGAAACATAGCGAAAATGGGCTCATCACCGTATCATATTATAATTTCTTTTTCGCTGTTTAGCCATTTTTGGATAGATCAACTAGAATAAAAATCCACACATGTTGCACGTTCTCCTTAACTATGCTATTTTCCACTTCCGAAGCTCTTCAACTGAACCGGTTCCGGTTGATATTTTTATCGCAGTAACAATGCTAATGACAGCCACGGTGAAGTGAATAACTACAATCGATGTAATAATACTCTCCCATCTCCCCCTTGATCCTGGCTTTGTTCGGTAATGAGATATCGTGTTCAGGATAACCGACGACACGCACACGCCGCCACAGTCACCAGCCTCAGCAACCATCCTGAAGCGAAAGTTCGTATGTAGTTGTGTGCGTATGTGTGTGTGTGCGCGCTACATGTTCCGGCCCGACCGACATCCCACGCGCATTGAAGAGATAATCTTCCGAATGACAGATAATCATCATCAGCTTCATTTAGTGTGGCATGATGAGCGGCGACATGCAATTTATATAACATTTTCCACACGTGTTATGCTGTAATCAGGAAGCAGCTCGTTACAATGAACCAAACTTCTCCGCCCAGAAGCCGCTACCGCGGTTGTTCGAAAACGTTGCAATCTGGTGGTGGATGCTTTCCGATTTAAACACAGAACCATTCTGCGCCGTTTCCTCCGGGGTTAGCTTTGTTCGGAGATGGTAATGTTGATGATGATGACGAGACGAGGATGGTGCGGGGGATGTTTGGTTAGTTTTCCAAAGCTCTAAGCACTGAACATTTACCAAATGGGACGTAAAAGCCAAGATAAAAGCCTAAATAAATATCCTTCTTGGCTATCCGTGGAAAGTTTTCGATTCCTTTCGAAACTATACAACAAAGGAGCAGACAAAACGTTCCCTTTTTATCATCAGACTCGAAGGCAACTGGCAAATGAGCTTTCAGCGTTTCTCGCTGGCCCCTTTTACAGTGTTGGCAGCCTCAAGCATCGACGGAGAAGTTTGGGTCGGAGTTTCCTTGTGCCATGGCAAGTTAAAGAACATTTTATCCTGCTCAGCGCATACACGGACGTAAGTGTCGGTGTACTTTGAGGCAAAAGAAACTTTTCGTTTTTATTGGTTGTTGAATAACTGTCAAGTGGTCGGGTCGTGAATTCTGTAGTTAGTTGAAAGTAAACTGAGAGTTATAAGGTCGTGTTAAGACTATAGTTACACATTAAACAAATATTAATATTATAATAATATTTTTACGGTATTCACAATTATTAATTTGGTGAACGTTAACATATACACAGAGTCAGTGAAATGAGTATGCCAAAGGAAACAAAAGTGGCCGTGTTACGGGATAACACAATTGCGATCGACTTTAAGAAAATTCGTGTTAGTCCCACAGTTCAGGAGGTGAAACAACGTGTTCAAATTAAAATGGAGCTTAATCTCGCGGAAGCTACGTATATTCAGTTACACCACGTCAAAAACTGTGTTTTGATTACGTTTAGAAGTTTAGCACAAGCAGAAAACTTAATTGCACAGAATAACATGCAACACGAAGTTGATTTTAATAACACCAGAATCAAGAGCCCCGTTATGAGTGGGTCCACCCATAAATAACGTAGCATTATATGGGGAAGGGGGGAGTTTTGTATTTTATGATGATTTGTGATGACAGGGGGTAGGGGATCTCGTCATGCTACGCAGCTTTTCGAAAGGGGAATACGAGTTGACCTGGTGTCACGACAATCTTACCCGTTTCATCTAACTAACATCGTTTTTTATTTTTTTTTTAAATTTTTTACGGGGACAAGGTGGGAGGGTTACCGTCAAACTACGTAATTACAGGGGGGACGAAATGTTACGATGGGAGTTGGGGGTGTTAAAAATCACTCAAAAATGTTACGTCATTTATGGATGCAGGCTATATGAAAAATGACATTGTGGACGTTCGTCTCCATGATCTGGCACCGCGCACTAAGGAAGAATACATCAAACGAATTATGTCACAATACAGAAAGGTGGAATCTATTACGAATAACACTTGGAGATTGTTTTTCAGCGGTTTTCCCGACGGCGTTCGTATTGTGAGGATGCAAATAACTAAACCAATTCCTTCTTACATGACTCTTGGATGCAAATCACCGAAGGATGGCATGACCTATAAGCCAACAGTGCTGATCATAGCGCAACTAGTCAAAACTCATCTACTACAGCGAACTACTACTACTACAACTACTAACAAGCATGTGATACCCTATCTAAAGCAAGGAAATGATATTACTGACGACAAGTATTTTGTTAAAGGCTACGGTGTCTACATTGCCACATACAACGTCGAGATCGACGGCGTGATGACCGACTAGTTTTAATGCCATTTTAAAGCCGCTTTTAGTAAAATATACGACTAAATTTCTCCACTGTAATTAAAATGCTTTTCTACTACTGTTGTACATTCAACATGCTGTTAACTAACAAGGTATTTTAAATAGATTTTAGAAGGCTGATTAAAAAAAGTCAAGCATACAAAAGACAAATGCACTTTTTTGCAGAAAAACTGAACCGAGCTGCACCATTCACCGTGACAAAATATTATGATTTCGTGGCTCAGGAAGAGTGCGACTCTGACATTCCCTTGTTACTTAATCTAAAAACTATAGGCAGATGAGATTCCTTGAAGGGATCCATCAAATATAACAGTTCGAGGATACAAAGCCTAAGAAAACTTCTCTGATATTAGCAATTCTAGATCGAACGAGGAGTTGCCAGCGTTTCCAGGAACACCAAATGTTCCAAGAGGCTCAATATTTCAACCAGAGATTCAACTAAACCCAGGACCGGGTGGACTTTGGGTACCGCCCACTTTGTGTTAGTCCGGAATCCCTCCCAACGCCGAAGAGGCTTCAATTCTCACAGTATGATATGTAGATGATTTCTCAATTGTTTTTAATTTCTATTTCATAGGTTTGCACTTTAGTGTCAATTATACTCCGGCAGTGATTTTCTCCCACATAAAATTGAATCACTGAAAAAATTGCTGTAGTAAATAATCCATCGGGTATTTTTTCCTGAACATTTGAGTAGAAGTATTTCTTAGTATTCTGGTTCAGGCTACGGCCTTGTTGTCTATTGCTGTATGCAGAAGCCGTCTCGGTCCATTGCTGTTTGTCGCCAGTCTCGCGGTCTTCGAAGGGTCCGCAGGTCGTCCTCTATCTGGTCGATTCACCGTGCTCACTGTGCGCCCCGTCTTCTTGTTCCTGTGGGGCCGCCCTCAAGAACCATCTTCACCGGGTCGTCGTCCGACATTCTTACGACGTGTCCACGTCCTATTTTTGCGGTATGTGCGATTGATGGTTCTTCCGGTAGCTGATGCAACTCATGGTTCATTCACCTGCGCCACGTTCCGTCTTCCATCTGCAACACCTTTCGTTCAAAAACTCCAAGGGCGCGTTGGTCCTCCGCGAGCATAGTCCAGGTCTCGTGGCGGTAGAGGACCACCAGTCTAACCAGCGTCTTGTAGATAATCAACTTCGTGCGTTTCTGAATTTCTCTGCTGGTATCATTGTCGGCGGTTACCAGTTAGCCCAAATATACGTCGACCATCTCAATTTCGTCACCGTCAATCTGAACTCGGGATGGGAGGTTCACATTGTCTGTATTTTGTCTTCGGAACGTTGATGGAAAGTCCAATCCTGCTGGCTTCAGCTTTCAGTCTGATGTACGTTTCCGACATCGCCTCAAAGTTCCGTGCCATTATGTCAATATCGTCGGCGAAGTCAAAAAACTGGACGAACTTCCTGAACATCGTGCCACTCGTGTCTATCCCCGCTCTCCTTATTACATCTTCTAAGGCAACGTTGAACAGCAGGCAACCCTCTTCGAGATTCAAAGGGACTCGAGAATGTCCCTGATACTCGAACAACGCACATCACCCGATCCATCGTCGCTTTGACTAATCGTGTTAGCATATCCGGAAAACCGTACTCGTGCATTGTCAGCCATAGCTGATTTCGATCGATTGTGTCATACGCCGATTTTAAATCGATGAACAAATGATGTGTGGGCACGTTGTATTCGCGGCACTTCTGCAGAACCTGCCGAATCGAGAATATTTGGTCCGTGGTGGCGCGGGAACCCATGAATCCCGCTTGATAGTTCCGTACGAACTCCCTTGCAAATGGTGACAATCAGCGGCAAAGAATTTGGGAGATGACCTTGTAGGTGGCGCTAAGTAGTGCGATCGCACGGTAGTTACAGCAATCCAACTTGTCACCCTTTTTATAGATTGGGCAAACGACATCCTCCGCTCCTCCGGATGAATCTCCTTCTCCCAAATTTTGGCGATTACCCAGTGCAGCGATCTAGCCAGTGTTTCACCACCTATTTTAATAGCTCGCTAGTAGTTGATCTACACTGGCAGTTTTGTTGTTTTTCAGCCGACCGATCTCCTCCTTGACTTCTTGGAGATCAGGGGCCGTCAGCCTATCGTCTTCTTCGCGTGCTCCCAGTTCCGTTGCCATACCGCCTTCGTCCTCTGCTGCTTCACCGTTGAGGTGCTCGTCATAGTACTGCTTCCACCTCTCAAACACGTCACACTCGTTCGTAAGAAGGTTGCCGTCTAATTCCCTGTACATATCGGATTGCGGAACGTAGCTTTTGCGCGAACCGTTCAGCTTCTCGTAGAACTTCCGTGTGTCGTTTACGCGGTACAGTTGTTCCATCGCTTCGCGATCTCGTTCCTCCTGTTGGCGCTTCTTTCTCCGGAGGACCGAGGTTTGCCTGTTCCGTGCTTGTTTGTATCGCTCCATATTCTGTCTCGTTCCGTGCTGCAGAATCCTCGCCCGTGCTGCATTCTTCTCCTCCTTCCAGTCGTTTCCTCGACTGAGAGTCGCTGTACCTAAAGCCGCTAATCCAGAAACCTTATGCGAGTCGAACAAAAAATTTAGCCGGGATTAGGTTGACGTTTTTCAGAGTGATTGCATAACCTTTCTATATGAGAAAGGCAAAAATGTGCAAAATCCAAAAAAGTGAATCTTCGCCAAATTTTTTTCGTGTTTGCATCAAATCTCGACGTTTTATGCACCTAGAATACATTTAGCATCAAAAATAAAAATTCTATTTTTCATTTTTCCTATAGTTTTTATGAGAAATTTCTGTGTGGCCGCACTCTGAAACCCGTAATTCCGGAACCAGAATTCCGATCGATCCAAAATTCAATAGCAGCCGATGGGAAGGTTGCACCTTTCATTTGAGACTAAGTTTGGGCAAATCGGTCCAGCCATCTCTGAGAAAAATGAGTGACATTATTTGACACATACGCACATACATACACACACATACACACATACATACACACACATACACACACATACATACACACATACACACACACATACAGACTTTTTCCGATCTCGACGAACTGAGTCGAATGGGATATGACACTTGGCCCTCCGGGCCGGGATTAGGTTGACGTTTTTCAGAGTGATTGCATAACCTTTCAAATTTTTTTTTCGACTCGCATAAGGTTTCTGGAGTTTAACAGGGGCGTAGTTGATGGTTTACGGAGAGGGGTTACACCCCCCCCTCTACTGTTCACTCCCCTCCTTTAAAAATCTCCTTAAATCACCCCTCAGACCACCACCTTATACCCCTCCCTTTCAACCCCCTCATCTTTAAACCACCACTATATTACAAAGCATACCAATTTAAGCTGGGGAGTCGTTCGTTCATGGGACTTTCGCCCTCCTCACATACCCATCCCCGCATGACAAAATGAGTTAGCAAGCAGATAACATTGATCTAATGCTGATTAGGCTAATGGAGTATGATATTTTTTTGTTTCAAGTGTTTCACCGTCGACACGTAGCTCATCAAGTTCGTGGCTGGCATGCCATTGTGTATAAGTGCAAAGTGTATTAAGAATGTAATGGACATTTCCACAATTATGTTGAACATAAAAAGCCTCCGTGTCATAGTTTAGAGAAATGAGAAAGGCACAATTGCACCGCTAGGTGGATTAAAACAGGTTTTTTCATATATATCCAAAAAATATTCAATACACCCCCCCCCCTTCCGAAAAATTATTTTCTTACTACGCCACTGGTTTATTTGCTTAAAATTGATTGAAATATCAAATAAAATTTCTAGTTTTGAGCTGCACTAAACAGAACGTTCTGCTTGCGAGAGAGGGTTTTTATTCATCTGAACACTGCCAGTGCGACAGCTACGCGAACGGTCTGAAGTTGGTTACACTCAGCGATGCCCGATGTGAAAACATGTCTTCATTGGTTTGAAATGTCGTGAAGACTTTTTTTTTTGCATTTTGAGGACAATTTTGGCTAGTTTCTGACAGAATTCTCGCTCAAAGTCAACAACCGATTCGGAATCCTGGTCGTTGAAGACAAATGAAGAATATTCCTAATTAAATGTGATATACCTAGTATCCCTGGTTACACTACAAATACCGTATCCTGTAAATTCTGGACGAAATTCGTGAATTTAGAAAATGTATGCAGATTCTTTCCTCATCGATTGCTTGAAAAACAGCTACGCTCGCTCAACTTTAACTTACAAAAGAATTCCCTAATGCTTTAAACTTCCCGTGCAAATTGTCTAAGATAGCAACTTAATTTACCCACTCGGAACCATGTTTTGCCAGCGTGGAAACGACTTCATCAAGATAATGATCATGGTGCAAGATGAAAATGAAGAGCACTATCAGACTTAGTAGCAGCAGCAGCAGCACAGAGATGAGCATCTTTCACCGCTGTATGATTGTGTATGCATCTATGTGTGTGTGTGTGTGCTTGCAACAATGTAGCAAGCAGTAACAAAAAAAAACAGCTTCGGATAGTTTAAAACCTGCAAGGTTGCCTCTGGCCCTTGCATTTCTATGTGCAGTCTCTTCGTCAGCTTTCGCACAAGTACGATGCAGAGAGGTCCTCCACTCACAAAGCACCCAGGAGAGATGGTAGAGAAAGTCCTGCCCATATATCATCATGCAGATTCCACCTCGATTGAGTATATCATCCGGGCATTTATTCTATATGGTGTGGGCGCAATGGGAAATTTCTACTCTTGCAGTGGTCGAAGAAGAAGATGAAAAAACTATCGATCTGGGGATGCTTACGATTCTACTGTCCACCGATGTCGGCGGACAACGAGAGGAAGGAAGAAGTCAACCAAAACTTTGCCTCCCAGTCTGCACTGCAGCACTGTCACGAGGCAAAATTTGCATGCATTCGTGGTAGGTAGGTAGGCAGGTACTTGAAAGCAGTCGTTAGTTGGAAGGTGTATTGTCGGAAGCAATTTTCCATGCCGGGCAAATCTCTTCTCTGTTGCGGCGGGAAACTGGTACAAAGTGGAATCAAAAAAAAAAAGTTTCTCCTTCGGATGTGGAAATTGTTTCCCAGTTCTCAGGGACGATGTTTGCTGATGAAGCGAACTTTTTTTACTTTTGATAGGTCCGATAAGGGCGAGAGAGAGAATGATAGAGAGAGCGAATAGGACTATACATGCATGCCAGTTCAGAAGTCGTTCGCTTGCATTCATCACCGGCGTCCCATTTATGAGGGTATTGAAAAAATACAAGTCAAAGTTTTTGATAGGAGATTGAGAATTTTGCAGGAAAAAGTAGAAAGCAGGTATTAGAATGAAACTAAGAGCTTTTCAATTAAATCTGCCTGAAGTAATCAAACGATACATTGAAGGATGGGACGAATTTAACGATAGTGATGATGACGATGGAGCTCTCTCACTAATGCTCCAACTAAGTACGATAGCTTTGGGCTACTTCATCGAACAACAGCTTACGATTATGTATAACGAACTTGTTCTTGTGCGTAAGCAGAAACACTTACGCAAAAGTTACAGTCTAATAGAGCAAGATTCCATAATCATTCTTCGATTAATGAGGAACAAGCAGTTTGTTGGAAATAGTTCGCATTCACTGCACACAAAACGAGACTCGTATGATTTACATACATACAAGCATGATTATAATTCGAAATATGCATTAGGCCAATGCAATTTTTTTGCCCAACCCCTCTCATATTGTGACAAATGTTAAAGTGAGCTCAGATGCCAAATTTCACATCATTTCAATTCTAGACTCCCACCCATTTCGCTTGAAATTTTTGAACTTGGTAGGGGAGACCGAGGAGGGTTGAAACATTTTTTTGTTTTTGCTAGATAATTCGACAAAAACTGTCATTCGATGATTGCTTATTTTTAAATTTCTTACTAGTGTTTATGCTTTATCAAATTACATCAGAATAACTGGTACAAATCAATAACGAAGCATCAATATTTTGATTTTTGTAACAGTGTTCTCTTTGTTACAACTCTCCTCTTACCGAGGTAAGTTCAAACAGCAATGAATGTGAGTTGAAACAAGTAACCAATTGTTTTAAATATTATCAAAACGTTTTCTAAAGCATCAAATGCTACAATTATGTCATTTTTATTCGTTCACACTAAGATAATTCCTTAGAAAGGCATGCATTCTTATCATTATTTTTCACAGTGCATATCTACGTATAAACTGATACTTGTTTTTGTTTGTTAGATTTTGGTTACAAATGCAGGAATTTCTGCAATTATCCCAACAGAAATAACAGTAAGATACTTTACCTAATCACTAATTAACTGTAAAATCAAGAAATTCGCTACCCATTTTTCATACATTTAGTTATGTATTATTTTCCAAACACTTTCTGCACTCATTAACCCATTCATGCCCATGTTGTTTGTGGACAACAACGTTTTCAAACAGCTATAACTTTTGATTTATGCAAAATTTGCTCACAAAAACTAGTAAGGGTAATAAATGTGACTATTGCCTTTCATTTGAGCATTAATAATTTCAAGGACCAGCTATAGAACTGAAGTTATTGCAATTAGTCTGATTGGATTCCGATGGAGCAGTGCTGCCAGCAACAGTTTACGTTGACAATGATTTTTTCATATATCTTCGTT